>NC_051445.1:29725955-29750562 GCF_001649575.2 Kryptolebias marmoratus
AGTTGGCTCTCCTGTGTTGAGCCATGCATCTGTGGAGAGGTTGTTTGGTCTCTCCAATATAGAGGTCTGAACATTCTTTGCTGCACTGAACTGCATACACAACTCCGCTCAGTTTGGGTTTTGCTGTTTTGTCCTTTGGGTGGACCAACCTCTGCCTGAGAGTCTTGTTGGGTTTGAAATGTACCGGGATGTTGTGTTTGGAGAAAATCCTTCTGAGTTTCTTGGATACTCCAGCAACGTAATACTCAGGATACTCAGATGGATGACTGAGAATCTACACCAGCATACATCCAGGTAATCGTCGGGGCGATCTGAAAAACGGGCGAGGAGGCACAAGGTGAGTCTCAGGTTTTTACACAGTTTGAGGAGGTTGAGAAGTGGAGAGTAATGGTTCTTTTTCTGTCTTACTGTTCCAGAGACGTGGAGGTGCGTGGAGGCGATGAGGAAAGAGGAGGATGCAGTCCTGGTGAGGTGATGAGGTTTAGAGATCCAGTGGCAGGTAAGTTCTCCCAGTAAGAGTGAGGTAACTGGGCTACATCTGTACTGTGTTGCAATGGGGTCTGACTTCCAAGTTGAGAACATTGTTTTCAGGTACAATCCCTTTTTGGGAAGTGGACTGTGCGCGCCTAAGATCACAGTTGTCGAAAGCACCTGCACAAAGACGAATATGGAAAGTTATCTGTTGCACGTCTGAAGACCACAGCTTATCACCATAAAGGGAATTGAATGTACTTGACTCCATACTGTTAAAGTCCATCCCAGTGGGATGTGTGTGTGTTATTCTACAGCTGGATGTGGTAAATGTTTATAAAAAGAAGCAGCCCCGAGAGGAACGGGGGATTTCACTGATTGGGCCAGAAGTCCTGATTCGGCACAGACTCTGTTATTTTGAATAAACGCTCACTGTTCAAGAATAACTTATGTCTGTCAAGTCATTTCCTTTGATCAGTACATCGTTGCTGTAATTATGAAGACCCAGAAGAACATCCACCTTTTGAAGACACTTCAAGAGCAAAGCAGAGTCCAAAAACGAGAGTCCAGATCCAAAAACGAGACACAACCTGAAGCACAGTAGACAACACAGAGGCATGAATAACTTGGCTAAGACGTTAGTCAAAAACACCAAGGAGCTGTAGACTCTACCCATAAGGCATGATGCTCCAGTGAAGATCTGAACCCGAGTGGAACCTTAAATACAGGTGTTGCTCATTAGGAGAATTGGCCACAGCTGAGGAATAATGTCAACCAGAACAACCAGCAGGGCGGAGACAGAAACCAGATCCTCACACTGCTCTGGGTAATGAGTGAAACAAGCTGGAGCCTAATATATCAATTTGTTTGTCCATAAAGTTTGAAAAGTACATGGAGCTGTGTGTGCCACATACCAGCAGCTGCACTTGCTGTTTGTAGTTGCTGCCTAAACAACTTATTTTATGGTTTACATTGTGTATTTGTAAATAATCTAAAAAAATGTTAAGATATTTATGTTTATTTATTTTAGTGTCTGCCTTCATTTCCCACAGATCTGTGCTTAAAAACTTGAGCTTCTACTCAGCTTTTTCTGGCACCACATGAAGACTTCATGGTGCATTCAAGTACAACCTGTAAGTTACATAAACAGTAAAATTGTAGTTGCGCTACTAGTTACATTGTTATCAGCAAACTGCACCTCAGTATTGTTTATTAGCTCCCAAAGCACATGTATTTTTGTTTTTGCTGTTTCACTGGACCATCTTTGAGTAATTTCATTTTTATTTAAGAACCAGGTCAAACTGTCAGCCTTCAGGATTATGGACAAAGGGACTTCCAGGGCTGAATTGATAAATAACTGAAGAACACCTTATGACAACAATTAGTGTACTTAGTTCCCAAATGCTTATTGAGTGTTGTTAAAAGGAAAGGTGATGTAACACAGGGGTAAACATGCCCCTGTCCCAGATTTTTTGGAATGTTTTGCAGGCATCAAATTCAAAATGAGTGAATATTTGCAAAAAAAAAAACAAAAACGAATTATCCACTAACACAGAAATAATTATCAATAATCATTTATCATATAACCAACTAAACATATCTCATTTTAACAGTGAATCATGTTTTTTTTCACAAGCCTTAGGAAAGTGTGTAAACAATCTGTGAATAACTGATTAGAATCCACAAGTATATACACATGTCCCAAAACAATCAAAATTCACTCAGGTCAGAATGAACATTTTACAGAACAGTTGATGAAAGATGAGACTAGGTCAGGGGTCATTAAAAAGGGGTGTACGTCATCATGCTACAAGTTTAAACAGTTCAAAATTAAAGTCTGTGTGACATCATCAAAATAAATTGAACAAATTGTGGAACAATCTTAAAAAATCATAATACCTAAACTGGGATCATGTAAAAAACCTTTTGCTCTGGATGGCAATTTTTCAAATACTCATTATTTATTGGTCATCTGCATTGTACTTTCTGGAGACACTGAATAACAATGACAAATGAGCTTTGAAATGCTCAAGATCACTTCCACCACTTGGTCAACAGGATCATGCTATATAAAGTGACTTTTGGTCAGATGCTTGCAGAGGTCCTGGATGTGTTAAAAAGGGCATGGCGGAGGTCTGGCCTCTGACACTGTCCTGCAGACTGCCTGTCTGCATTACTGGGATGATGGAAGGGTCGGGGAACCAGGGAGTTATTTGGCTTGACCCACAGAAACATATGCAAGTGTATCCGTAATGCACCTGCTGCATTTTAAAATAACAAACACTTACATACACATACAAACACTTGAGATATGTGGTGGAAGATGTAAAGGCACGCTGTGCATGCAGATGGTATGTTTTAGGAAGATCTGAATGATAACTTCTAAAATAAATAAAGAAGTTAAGGAAACTCAAACACTTCAGTAGTCTTTACCCTCTCTGTCAAGTATAAATGATAAGACATCTGTATTTTTTCACAAGTGTGTGTGTGTGTGTGGGAGGGGGGGGGGGATCTGTGTCTAGAGATTTAGATGAACATTGTATGGTCTTTCTTTTAAATAAAGGACTTGGCAAGTTCTTGGTCATGGATGAAGACACCACTCTGTCATTGACATCTTTATCTGGCACCCAACAGTATCCGAATACTTGTGTTGTCGACTGCCCTTCAGAGGTCAACAACACTTCACACTTTCATTGCCTCCTTTCTGCAGCCTCTTGGCACTGTGCTAATCTCTGTCATCTTTTAATTCAGTTTCCCAAAGTTTTGTTGACATTCAATTGAAAAGAAAACACTGAAATAAAGATGAACACTTTTTATAGAAAACAGCTGCACTGTGAGATGGTGTTTAATAGAAGTCCATTCACCAAAAATCATTTATTAGCTTTTATAATGATGTCATAGTATACTCCATTATTAACAAAATGCATGATTGTGCACAATAAACTGCTGTAAATGTCAAAAATGATATGAATGTTTTATAAGTTACGATAACCTGTGTACTAAACAGTGGGGTTGGAGATGTACTGTACACTGGATCTGCCAGCTCCTCTGTGGCAACAGCAGTGAGTTGTCTAGAAATACTTGTCTGTTTGCTGCTTTTTAGTATGGTTTTGTGAGAACTGTGGATTGTTCAACTTGATATTAATCCCTCTAAAACCATGGTGTGTCTGCTTGGATGATAGGATTTGTATTATTAGGTCTGAGTGTACTTTTTACTTGTGGACCTAATAATGGAAATGCTGCAGGCTGCGTCATCCAGTATATCCAGTACAAAAGAGAATTTATTCTATAGAGCAATCCTAAACTATTCAATTTTAATATCATAGTGAGTCATCAAGGACCCCGTCTTCACAAACAATATACACAAAAACAAGGAAAGAACAGAGACATTAGAGAGACTGAAGACGTTGAAAACACAACTAGCTCTCCCTTCTTGTTTGTTAATCAATGTCCAGTCCCTGAGGGGAAAAACAGATAAACTTGCTTCTAACTTCAGGTACCTTTATAAGTAATGGAGTGTCATTTTAAGAGAAAAATGTTGATTCCAAATGTCAGTGTCTAAAAATCCCCAAAAAGTTGGGACAAGCAGCAATAAGTGGCTGGAAAAAGGAAATTGAGCATATAAGGAACAGCTGGAAGACTAATTAACACTAATTTGGTCAATTAACAACATGACTGGGTATAAAAAAGCTTCTCAGAATGTCAGTGTCTCTCTGAAGCCAACATGTTAAGAGGATCACCAATTCCACCATTGTTGCGCAGAAAGATAGTGCAGCAATACCAGAATGGTGTTACCCAGCGTAAAATAGAAAAGACTTTTAAGTTATCATCATCAACCGTGCATAACATGATCAAAAGATTCAGAGAATCTGGAACAACCACTGTGCATAAGGGTCAAGGTCATAAAACTCTGGATGCTTGTGATCTCTGGGCCCTTAAACGTCACTGCACCTCAAACAGGAATGCCACTGTCAAGGAAATAACAGAATGGGCTTAGGAATACTTCCAGAAAGCATTGTCAGTGAACACAATCCACCATGCCATCCGCTGTTGCCAGCTGAAACTCTACAGTGCAAAGAGGAAGCCATTTCTAAGCAAGCTCCACAAGCTCAGCCGTTTGCACTGTGCCAGGGGTTATTCAAAATGGAGTGTGGCAAAATGGAAGACTGTTCTGTGGTCAGATGAGTCACGATTTGAAGTCCTTTATGGAACAGTGGGACGCCATGTCATCCGGACCAGAGAGGACAAGGATAAACTAAAGTTGTTATCAACGCTCCATTCAGAAGCCTGCATCACTGATGGTATGGGGTTGCATGAGTGCTTGTGGCATGGGCAGCTTGCGTGTCTGGAAAGGCACCATTAATGCAGAGACCTATGTTCAGGTTCTAGAAAAAGATATGCTTCCATCTAGACGTCATCTCTTGAAGGGAAGACCCTGCATTTTTCAACAAGATAATGCCAGACCACATTCTGCAGCAATCACAACATCATGGTTACATAGGAGAAGGATCCAGGTACTGAAATGGCCAGCCTGCAGTCCAGATCTTTCACCTATAGAGAACATTTGCCGCATCATAAAGAGGAAGGTGCAACAAAGAAGGCCCAAGACACTTGAACAGTTAGAGGCCTGTATTAGACATGAATGGGAGAGCATTCTTATTTCTAAACTTGAGAAACTGGTCTCCTTTATCCCCAGACGTCTGTTGAGTGTTGTAAGAAGAAGGAGGGATGCCACACAGTGGTAAAAATGGCCTTATCCCAACTTTTTTGGGATTTGTTTACACCATGAAATTTTGAAATGGTGGTTTTCCATTACACGTCTGTACAGTTCTAGTGGGCGGATTTTGGGCGGTCCCCGAGTCTGGAAATTGTCATTACGCACCTTTGCCAGCTCGTGGCGGTAATGCTCCAAAGCTTTTTGTCAGCCACCATTGAATGTAGCAGAAGAAGTAGTGGAAGAGGAAGAAGAAGAAGAAGACCGCAAACACAACAATAGAGGACATGGTCGTGTTATTAAACATTTTGCTCAGTCTGTGGCTTTTGGCAAGATGCCAACGAGAAGAATCCAGGAGAAGGCTGCAAGCAGCGAGGCGAAACACACAGGAGAAGTACAGGAGAGTGTGGGAAGTTCTGAAGCAGTATGAAGATGAAGACAGGACACGATCTAGACAATGTTTGATGGTAAGCTAATGCTAATCTGCTAGTGGGCTGTACGAACAATGCCGAGCGTAAAAGTACCGTATGTGATGTCGATGAAACAAGCTAATATGCTACGTGTGTGTTTCAGATGAATCTCCTACAAAATCAGCTCCGCAAACCAAAAGTCTGGGCGTTTAACCGAGCCTCCGAGTGGTGGGATGTTGTTGTTCCTGGATTCACAGACGCACAGTGGTTGCAGAACCTTCGGGTGTCGGGACAAACGTTTATCTACCTGTGTAACAAACTTCGTCCAGCTCTGGAGCGACAGCATATGACTTTCCACCATTGTGTACCATTAAAGAAGAGAGTGGCCATTGCACTGTGAAAGCTGGCTACTGGCTCAGAGTACAGGAGTGTTGGACATCTTTTTGGAGTCAGCATCACAACAGTGTGTAGGTGTGTGCAGGAGTTTTGTGTTGCAGCAGAGACAGTGTTGGTGCCCGAGCAGATCCGTTTCCCTGATGAAGACCATTTCAGAGAAATTTCCATGTACGTTGAAAACAGGTGGGGGCTCCCACAATGTGTGGGTGCTATTGATGGCTGCCACATACCCATCATAGCACCACAGCATTACCACACAGACAATTTTAATATAAAAGGTTGGCATTCCATTAGACTTCAGGCTGTTGTGGATGGAAAGGGAATCTTCTGGAATTTGTTTGCTGGACTGTCAGGGAACTCGCATGATGCCAGGGTTTTCTGACTGTCCACTCTGTTAGAGCTAGCCAGCCATGGAAACCTATTCCCACCTCACATCAGGAACATTGGCACAGCGGCCACTGGTTATTACATCCTGGGGGACTCTGCTTATCCCTTGCTTGACTGGCTCCTAAAACCATTTCCTGACACTGGAAGACTAACTGCAGAACAGCAGTTCTACAACAAAAAAATTTGTAGTGCACGGATTGTGGTTAAAAATGCTTTTGGAAGGTTGAAGGGAAGATGGCCTTCCAAAGGAATGACTGTGATGTTGAACTTGTCAAGTCTATGGTGCTGACCTGCTGTGCTCTACATAACCTTTGTGAAAGTCATGGTGAGTCATTTGAGACCTATTTGGACCAACCGGATGCAGAAGCAGCTGCACTGCAGCCAGGGGAAGGAGTGCCACGCGATTTGGATGAGGGCAGACGTGTTAGAGATGCTCTTATAGAGTACCTCGTTAACAGTAACAGTTAATCTGTTCACAGCCATTAATTAATTTCCTTACTCTGCTTCCTTTTTGTTCAAAGCATGATTTCCTTTTTTTAATTTCAATGTATGTATGTAAAAGGCTTTATTGTAAGTGAAATCAATGAGTGTGCTGATATTAACAAGGTGAATACAGGTGTTAAACTTTGTGCAACAGAAATTTTTAAAAAATGTTATTGTTCAATATTAAGGCAGTTCAGGTATCAATACGGTTGCATGATTGCTTCTTACCAAGTACAGCAGGCTGCTGTGTTATGCTGCTCTGCGTGGTGCTACTAGGCCGCGACGGCGTAGATTCCGCCAATGGAGCGGAGGAATGATCCGGGGGGCATGGAAGGTTATCGTTCGATGTTGGCACACATTCTAAAACAAAAGAAACAAAAAACTTCAGAAAACTTACATTAAGATATGTAACTACATATCTTAATGTAAGTTACACGAACAGTTCACAGTTAGCACTGATGCTAGTAATTAGCTGTTCAACTGCATCCGGGGGCAATGGCGTCAGCGTTAATTTTGTTTATTTTTTTCAAAGTACACTCACCACCGATGGGATAAGTAACTTTAAAAACAATTATGCTTAAAGTTAAAAAACACTCACCATCATCCATCATGGATTCCAGCAGTGAAGAGGCCATATCCAAGCCACTCTCCCTCCCTTTGTTAGATGGCCGATGTCTGTAAATGGCGTCCATCTGGTCAAACCACTTCCATTGTGGTCCTTTATCGTGCAGTAATCGCACTTCAGTTTTTTAAATTTATTCTACACTGCTTCCGTGTTCTCTGGTAGCCACAAGCAGCCATCAGCTCCGAAACCTCTTTGAAATTTTTTTCATTGCGAGTTGACCCATCTAGCTTGCTCTGAATTTTGTCCTCTGCCACCAAGCACAAAAACTCCTGCACCTCAGAATTGGACCATGGTGTACTGCCATTCTATTCAAAAGTTCAGGAATGTTGCTCCAACATTCAGCAAAGAAAACGTGGCGCCTCGAGTTGTTGTTGTGAGGGTAGCTCGGACGCCTAACCACGCCCCTAACCACGCAAGCTGTGACTCCACCCCCTAACCAATCAGTGACCGACAGTGCTCTGACGTCGCATTTTCAGGCCAGTACGGTACGCTTGGAACCTCGACGGAGTAGGTACTAAAAAGGGGTTCCATGAATTCTAGATAATGGAAAAGGCGTGGAACCATCCTGTGCCGTGCTGTACCGTCTTGTAGAGGCACCAGTGGAAAAGGGGCACCCTTGTCCCACAGAGCATGGTGCAGGGCAGTTTTCTGGGCCAAATCAAAGAGAAACAAGATGGGGCAAGATGATATTCTTCTTTATTTTTTTTTCTTTGTATTTGTTCATTTTTTATTTTTAAAACAGAGAAAAGGGCACCAGTCAGTGCTATAAATTATTACTTTTATTAATTTAGTTGTGATTAAAAAAAAATATTTTTTTTTTTTGAGAGATTGCAGCAGTGCGTCATGTGGCATCCTAGAGGACTGTCTATTGTTCTATTGTCATGGTGGAGTGGTTGGATGGTGGATGGTTTGACCCCGAATGCAGGCAGACAGAGTAACTCAAAGAAAAACAAATTTATTGAAATTACAAAACAAAAACAAAAGGCTGACGTGGCAGCAACTAAAACTAAATAATAAAAACTTACAAAAACCTGAATTGCAAAGACATGAGGGCGAGACACAAGGAAAACCAGATAGGACATGGAAGTGACAATAAACCAGCAAGTAAGTGAGGTAGATGACCAGGTTTTATAGGCTGAGGATAAGGAGGGAGTGGAAACATGTGACTGATTAGTAATGCAGGACAGGTGTGGGTGGTTGAGGTGGACTGATAAAACTACTGAGGTAGAGTGAGTGATGCACAAGAAACACAGGGAGAAGAACAACAAAACATTAACACTGAGGAATAAACACACAAGGAATACAAGAAAGATGAAACAATAAACCCAATACAAAAACAAACCCAAAGAGCTCCAAAACCTGACACCTTTGGCCATAGGCGTAAATCCCGGGGAGGTTGGGGGGGGGGGTCCGGACCCCCCCAATCTTGGGGAAGTGTAGATTTGTACCCCCCCAATATTTCAATGAAGGAAACTGTGTATTTAAACAATATAACTATAAAAAGGTAAAAAAATTAAAAAAAAAGAGAGAAATTCGCCATTAATCTAAGAAAAAAAAAGGAATTTATGACAGTCTTCTTGCCCTTCTTGTGAAGGCAATTAGTCAGTTCCTAGCAACAAGCTAGTTTTGCTTATGAGAGTGCCAATTTTAAAAACTATATTGTTTTTCATCAAGAATGTCATTGGGAGCCCAATATTTAACAATGGAAATGCCCCAGCTTCACAATGAGGCCAAACATTATACAAGGGGTCTCCCTACGCTACAGCAGCTGGCAGATAAAACTGGTATATTTCAAAGGAAGTTGAAGGAAAAAATAAAGTATTTCTATAGACATTTCTGAGAGAAAACGTCAATCCAAAAATAGCTTAGATGAATTATTTGCTATTTTAGTTGCTGGGATTGCTAGATGGGGTTGTTACAGACTAATTTTTACTTTGTCATACCAGATCAGATCTTACCAGATCAATTTATTGATCAATAACTGACTGGTTACAACTCACAGGAATTCAGTCATAAGATTACTCAATCTATTTACCCTTATGGTACTTTAGATCTCAACAGCTAAAGATGAATCCATTAATTACAGGAAACTCCATCCATCCATCCATCCATCCATCCATCCATCCATCCATCCATCCATCTTCTTCCGCTTATCCGGGGTCGGGTCGCGGGGGCAGCAGCCTAAGCAGGGAGACCCAGACTTCCCTCTCCCCAGCCACTTGGGCCAGCTCCTCCGGGGGAATCCCAAGGCGTTCCCAGGCCAGCCGAGAAACATAGTCCCTCCAGCATGTCCTGGGTCTTCCTCTGGGCCTCCTCCTGGTGCCCGGAACACCTCACCAGGGAGGCGTCCAGGAGGCATCCTAATCAAATACCCGAGCCACCTCAACTGGCTCCTCTCGACGTGGAGAAGCAGCGGCTCTACTCTGAGTCCCTCCCGGATGACCGAGCTTCTCACCCTATCTATAAAGAGAGCCCAGACACCCTGCCGAGAAAACTCATTTCAGCCGCTTGTATTCGCAATCTCATTCTTTCAGTCACTACCCTAAGCTCGTGACCATAGATGAGGGTAGGAACGTAGATCGACCGGTAAATCAAGAGCTTCACCTTTTGACTCAGCTCTCTCTTCAGCACGACAGACCGGTACAGTGTCCGCTTCACTGCAGACGCTGCACCAATTTGCCTATCGATCTCCCGAGATACTTAAACTCCACTTGGGGCAGGACATCTTCCCCGACCCGGAGAAGGCACGCTACCCTTTTCCGGCTCAAGACCATGGCCTCGAATTTGGAGGCATTGATCCTCATCCCAGCCGCTTCGCACTCGGCTGCAAACCACTGAACCCAGTAGGGGTCATCATCTGCAAAAAGCAGAGACGCAATCCTAAGGTCACCAAAATGGATCCCCTCAACACCTTGGCTGCGCCTAAAAATTTTGTCCATAAATGTTATGAACAGAATCGGTGACAAAGGGCAACCTTGGCAGTAAGTCGGACTCGTTTCCAGTGAAACGAGTCCGACTTACTGCCGGCAATGCGGACCAAACTCTGACACCGGTCATATAGGGACCTAACAGCCCGTATCAAAGGGCCCGGTACCCCATACTCCCGGAGTACCCCCCACAGGATTCCCCGAGGGACACGGTCGAATGCCTTCTCCAAGTCCACAAAACACATGTAGACTGGTTGGGTGAACTCCCATGCACCCTCAAGAACCCTGCTGAGGGTATAAAGCTGGTCCAGTGTTCCACGACCAGGACGAAAACCACACTGCTCTTCCTGAATCCGAGGTTAGACTATCCAATGGACCTTCCTCTCCAGTACAGAAGTCTTTCTCCATGGCCTCTCTGAACTCCTCCCATGCCCGAGTTTTTGCCTCAGTGACCATCCGAGCCATTTGGACTGCCGGTACCTGTCAGCTGCTTCTGGAGTCCCACAGGCCAAAAAGGCCCGATTAGACTCCTTCTTCAGCCTGACAGCATCACTCACCGCCGGAGTCCACCAGCGGGTTCGAGGGTTGCCGCCACGACAGGCACCAACCACCTTGCGGCCACAGCTCCGATAAGCCGCCTCAACAATGGAGGCACAGAACATGGCCCACTAAGGCTCAAAGTCCCCCACCTCCCCCGGAACATGTTCAAAGTTCTGTATGAAACTCTTATCATAATATTTATACCTGTTGAGAATTTGTTTGGGTTTAACCAGGATTTGTTCATGACTTATTATTTTGGATGTTATAATTTAATATCATTTACTATTTTGAACTGCAACTATTGTTTTACAGAGATTTAGTTGCTATCTGATTTACAATGGACTAGCTGTGGACATTTAATAGAATGGACTACATATCCCATTTGGATGAGAAGATGTTAGGAATTCTGCCAAATTGTCAGGTTATTTTGATTGAACATTAAGTGAGGAAGACATTATCAAACTTTGCATCAACTGAAAAGTTTATAGTCTGACCAAAAACCTACTGTTTCTCGTCACCAGAGTTGTACATTTCCTCATCAAATTGAACAGTTCAGCTAGCATCATCTCAACCTGTCTGAGGATTCCTGGTGGCCTGATCAGACCTTACTAGTACTATCAAGGTACTATCAGTGGAAGGAAACTTCGTCCCGAGGCAGCTGCTGTTGGTAGTAATGGCTTTGAGGAGGTCGGACAGTCAGGAGTGGCAGCAATCCCACACCAGCTTATCTTTCAAGGTACTCAGGTTGTTCTTCGACTTCTTCCTCTCTTTTACTGCTGGACTTACAAACTAAAATGACTGAGAAAAATGTCTCATTTTATTCAGGTTAACAGAAAAATGAGACAGAGATAAAAGGGAAATATTATTGGACACGCAGAAAACATCAACTGAAGACTCAAAACAACAGCTGAAGCACTGCACAGAAGCAAGGACATTCTGAGTGTTATCAGTGGTTCACTAATACTGTAAGGCATCTTCAATTGATGTAAAACTTTTTCTTCCTGTTTAAGATCAGAGTTAATAATGGTCATCAGTCTGAAAGACAAACAGTGATAGATATGTTAGAATATGTTAGAAATAATTTTCTTATCAAGAATAAGTGATTAACAATCATTTTTATATTTTAACAGGCTTCATAATTGAATAAACACATCTCAGTTCAACTTAAATCATTCTCTTTTTCACAAGCTGTAGGAGAGCATGTAACCAATCTGTGCACAACTGATTAGATGTCCACAAGGGTATACATGTGTCCCAAAATAGTTAAGACTGTACTGTTTTACTGTATAAGTACTGTAAAAATATTCATTGTTAGGTCTGTTACAACACCCTTTTACTGATCAGTAACAGATCTTTCAGTGCACTTCTACCTTATCACTGCATATCAATTAAAGCATTTATAAATGAAGTAGAGTCGAGCTCTCAGTGAAGTTTATCTTAGCCTGAAGGAGAATCAAATAAACTGACTTGTGTTTGAATCCAGAACTTTGCTGTTTGAGCTATTTCAATTTTATTGCTCATTCATGTAAATCTGTGCAGTCATATAACCTGAAGTTTCTCAGTACTGAACCCCCTAACCCTCCCATGGTCTTCGGGTCAAATTGACCCAAAGACTCTACCTCTCTTTGTCTTATTTAACTCCATCTTGTTTTAAAGGTTTTATTGTTCCATATTTTCCTTACAAAACACTTCACTCTCAAACTGCAGGGTTACTTGCAGTTCTTAGAGTTTCCAAAAGTAGAACAGGAAGCAGAGCTTTCAGTTATTAGGCTCCTCTCTTGTGGAGCCAACTTCCCGTTCCTGTCTGTGCGGCTGACACTCTGTGTACTTTTAAGACTACTCTTAAGATTGATCTTTCTGATAAATCCTGTAGTTATGGGGTTTCTTTAGCTATCCCTTAGTTGTGTTGCAATGGCATGGATGAAGAACCTTTTCTCTCCTGTGACCCTTTTAAAATTTTTTAGAAAATCCACTGAGGGCCACACACTTAATTTGTAAACCCATATGATGGTGTAATTGTAAAATGATAAAACCACAGTTATGTTTTTGTGTAATTTTTGCAAACATTTGTCAGTTTTTAATATTTTTCTCGTTTTAAACAGTTGCTGTATTTTAAAACACAAAAGAATATATAAAATACAGGCATGTACAGGTAATCGTGTAAAAGGCAAATACCAATGATTATTTTCAGTTTTACATTTCTTTTTGGACTCAAGATGACATTCTTTTTTAAAAATATGAACAGGTCAGATGTGGTATTTTGTAAACCATAATAATGCAGTCAGGCTGCAACATCAATGATTAATTTCTTCACAAATTCTCCTTCTGGATCAGGGTTCAGATTTTTTTATTATTATTATTAATTCACTCACCATAATATTGTCTCTGTCATTTCTGTCGTCTTGTTGTTTGATTGTTGTGCATCCAAACTCAGAAGAATTGCATTAACTTTATTGCTCTGCATCTGTTCTTTCAGCTCCTTCAGTTTAATGTTTACTCTTTGTATTGCTATTTCAGGTTAGACTGCTTCATCACCTCCAGCTCCCCACCAGGAACAAAATATACAAGTTTGCTTTGCACTTCAAGGAAAAAAATAATTACTTGTCCATTCTTCCTGAAATATGTCGCATTCAGAATCCACTTTTCTTTGTTTACATTCACCATGATTGACACCTGTCAATCACTCTGCCTTTTTTTATACTGACACTTGATCGCTACTGCTTTGTTCACTGTCCCTGATTCTGGCTTAGATTTATGCATTACTGTCAATTTTAACACAAATGTAATTGTTTGTTGATATTTTTCCCAATGAATTTGTATTTCTTTTATTTATTTGTTAGAATTTGCATGGCAGGCCAAATAAAAGGAATCTGAGGGCCATATATTGCCCAAAGGCAGGAGGTTCCCCACTCCTGTGCTATAGGCTATCCCTAAAGTCCCTCTTAATGCTCAATTACATTTTTTTTTTCTTGAATAGTTGTTCAGATTATAGTTTAAATCACTGTTCATACTGGAGTCTGCCATCAGACTCCAGTATGAACAGTCTATGGCCTTGAAGCGACCCGCATGTGCAGAAGAAGACATGACATCGCACTCAGCATGCTGTGTTTGAGGAAGTAAACATGGTTGCTAAACATGTTAGCACATGTGTATCAATTCTGATGTTGTGAAGTCAAAGCCGACAAAACTATTTTCTGACATGCTCGTTTTGTTCAGTCACTCGTTTTGATCTTTCCGCCTACTCCAGCACAGAACTGCTCTTCTGGAATGGAAGTCACTTACTGAAAGTAGAAATAAACTCAAGAATCGAACCCATCACATTAGTATTGATACGATCTAACACCAACGATAGTATCAATCATCCAGGACATGACAAATCTAAAAAGAAAAAGAAAACAAAAAAGACAAATCAACTGGACTTCTCTTGTAGATGAAGACATAGTCGGATGAAATGTGGCATGACTGTTCAGACTGAGGCTGCTTTGAAAAAAAATGGATATGTATCTGATTTAGAACTAAATATAAAAGTGGCCTAGGTTGGATTGGAAAACAAAATGTTACATTCAGAGTGTCATAAAAAAACTGAGATATGGGTCACATACGGACCAAAAAAATGGTATTTGTGTCATGAACTGTGGAAAGCGGGATGAACCCAGAGCACAGAACCATCTTAAATTAACAAAAACATTTTTTTTTAAAAAAAAGAAAAGAAAAAGATGACGTGGCAGCAAATGCAAGGCAAGGCATGGAACCAGAACAGTGAGCATGAGTGACCAAGCAACAATGAACCACGGAGTCAGTGGTGGAGATTACCGGGTTTTAAACACAGGAGGTAATTAAGGGAAGTGGGCACAGGTTAGATGATTGTGAAACAAGGAGCAGGTGAAGATGGACATGACAGGAACACAGTTGTAGACTGGGAACAAGTGGATAATGACAGGCACAGAGAAGACAAAACATGGAGACAACAAAAGAGACAATAAACCCAAACCCTTACAATTTGAGCCACTTTTACCCGAGGTGTGACTGTAGTCTTTGACTTACTGACCACATTTCCTTTCCATGTTGTCTTTACTCTACTCTCCATGTTTATGCAATTATTGCTACCATTAACCTGTGTGTTTTTTTGTTTGTTTGTTTGTTTGGTTGGTTGTTTTTCTTCCCATAGAAATGACACCTGGACAATCCTTCATTTGTCTGTGTCAAAAGTCAAGATTCACCATCATCTGCTGGCTTCCTTAGATATTTTTTTTACTAATTGGTGTTTTATAATCTATTTGAAGTGTTATATTTGGATTGAACTTGATTTAAATTTGAATTGAATTAAATTATTTTTGTTGTATAGCACTAAACAAACTGAATTAACTAATTAATTGAATTTCTGCTCAACTTTGGTAAGGAGAATCAGAAATGAAGGTCTTCGTGCCTTTGGAGGAATCAGAGATGGCCATGAAGTAGGGAGGAGGACAAGGAAGGTGTACTGTTTCAAGACTCTTAGGAATTAGTGGTGAAAGGTTGCGAAAATAACACCGAAGCCCAAGCTGTGCGTGAAATTGTGAACAGAGGGATTAACAGGAGCTGTAAAAAGAGCATTGGAGCTTTCCCCCACCCCAAACCGCTTCAAAGAGGCATGCCTGTATTGGACTACACTCTGCTTTAAGAAGTGTATGTGTGTGTGTGTAAGATGGATAGAGACCATCTCATTTTACAAAATAATGAGAAAAACAGAGAAATGAAGTGTAATGATGGTGTTTGAAGCAGAGACATCACAATAAAAGTATCAGTTATACACCATTGTATAACTGATGCTTTTATTGATGTCTGACAGAGATCAGACAGTAAGAGAAGGTTCCTGTGTTTTCACACCAGTAGAAAAGTACATTTTGTAATATTTATAGTTTACATGCCAAGACATCATGAATAAAAAAAACTCTAGTCTAAAAATTTTGGAACTAAAAGCATGGCATTTCTGCCTTCCATGCTTGGGTTTTAGAGCAAGATCATCTAATGTTGAGAAATGACAGTGTTGTAGCCATTTTTTGTCAAACCTTGAAAATGTTATGCACAATCTCATGAAATATTGCAAGACACACACTCCAAAAGTTAATCAGTTCTGAATGTACATCCAATGATTACTTTTTGAGATTCTCTATAAAATCCATCCAGTGGTTCATGAGATATTTTGCAGGATTAACTCCAACAGTTAATACTAATGTTTTAAGCAAAGCTATTGCTAGCGCTTGGACTATTGTTGGCAAAAAAAAAACTATCACCTGCTTTGAGTCCAGCCAAGAGGTGATAAAATCATGGACCAGTTTTTTCTGCATTATTTTGGGGCAAGATGCTCCCTAGCTTGGTAATATTTTACAGGTGGAAGAAGGCAGATGTAATAACTTTATTTTTTGCTTTTTTAAAAATGTTTTTTTAATGCTGTATGTGTTTGTGTTGAAATGAAACTCATGATTCAGATGTGTACCTGCAGACTCTCTCTGTTTGTTCTGTGTCCACTGAGGTTCTGCACTTTGTTCAGCACTGCAGTGTTTGTGTTGTTTAACATCAAGCTCCACTGTGTTGATTGCATTGACATTTTCTGACATTTAAGCATATGGCCACACATCTCAAACAGGATGGGAAAACCTGGCCTGAAATGAGATTCCAGATAATCCCAAACACTAACAGTGAAGTCTGTTGTCTGCTTTTCAGGGATCAATTGAAGAGACATGCTGCTCTTTCCACAGCTGAGATCCAGGTAGTTGTACACACAAAGAAGTTTCAAAGTCTGACAGAACAATCGACAACTGGGCTCAACATCTTACTGCTCAAACACATTGTGTGTTGTTGCTTAAAAAATATAAAACTGTGCATCTAATCAAAACCCAGCAATTTGAACATAATATATTTTCTATTTACAATATACCATTGATGTACAGTTACATTCACTATTTATTTATTGTAAAACGTATAACCCCAATTCTGAATAGTTGGGAGATTGTATAAAAAGTAAATGAAAACAGAATGCAATGATTTGCAAATCTTATAAAAACCATACTTTATTCTTAATTAAACATAGAAATAGAAATTTTAAATTAAAAAAAAATGTAATTTTGAAATTCATTGCAGCAACACATCTCAAAAAAGATGGAAGGGGCAACAAAAGGCTATCAAAGTAAGCGTTAAAATAAGAAACAATTGAAGGAGTATTTTGCAACTTATTAGGTTAATTGGCAACAGGCCAGTGAGTGAACTGGGTATAAAAATAACATTTTAGGGAAGACAAATCTCTTATGGGTAAAGATGGAAAGAGATTCACCAGCCTGTGAAAAAAATGGTGGAACAATTTTAGAATAATATTTCTCAAGAAGAATTTGATCATGATATCATCCAAAGACTGAAAGAATATGGAGAAAATCTATGTGTGAAGGACAAGGCTGAAAGTTATTGGATGCTCGTAATCTTTCGGCCCTCAGGCATTGCTGCATTAGAAAAAGGTTTGATTCTGTTCTGTTCTGCATGGGCTCAGGAACACTTCCACAAATACTTCTTAAAGCTCTATCATGCAAAAGAAAAAGCCATACTTGACCACAATACAGAAATGCTGATGTCTTCTCTGGATCAACCTTATTTTTAAAAAACCGAGGTGAAAAACTGTTCTGTGTTCAGATGAACCAAAAGTTTAAATTCTATTTGGAAACCACGGACACCACATCCTCTTAACCAAAAAAGAGAGGGACCATCTGGCTTGTTATCAGAGTACAATTTAAAGGCTTACGTCTCTGCATTAATGGTGCATTTCCAGATGTGTAAACAGCCTATGCCATAGGCACTAAATAACCATAGTACTATCAGAGAAGTATATACAGGTTTTAGAACAACATATGCTCTCATTGAAGTGACATCATTTTCAAGAAAGACCTTTCTGTCACATAATTGAGTCTTTGTCTTTTTCTTAGCTGATGTCAGTCTGCCGCTGGCCAGATTAGGCTGATTGTCTGCACCCGTGATCACCTGCATAAATCTTTATCTGTCTCTCCAGCAAACTGCCAGGTAAGTCTGTGTTTCACTGCTGCAGCATATCCAGCCTGGCTTTTCAGAGAGTTCTGATCCCAAGGTTTTTGACCCTGCTGATTTTGTGACTTTGATTCTGCTTGTCCCTAGTTTTCAGGATCAGTTCCTCCTCTCAACTGCAACTCACTAAACATCTGATTCTCTGTAAGCTGAAGATTTGCAAAGGAGTGATTAACTTATCACAAACATCATTAATTTGTTTTTTAAGAAAGAGATTTTCATAAAGTTTTCAGGAAATATTGGGGTTGTCACAACAAAAAAGTGATTAAATTTTGGTGGTGATTTGGTCAAAGTCACAGGTGAACTTGTTCTCTAATTCTACAACAGTGGAAGATCAAACTGCACAGCTGGACACCCCGACATCCTGAGTCAAGGATGATCCCTTTTAGTTTTAAGGTCAAAAGTCAAGGTCACAGGTTATCCCCTTGTTAAAACCTTGTTACCTTTGCAAAAATGGGTATGTTTTCAGTCATGTTGGTTAGTTTGTTTTTCTGTTAACAAGATTATGTAAAAACCAATGAAGAGACTTAGATGAAATTTTTAGGAAATGTTGGGGTTGTAATAATAAAGCAATGTATCTATATTTTGGTGGTAATCCAGATCACTATCTGGATTGCAGTATATATAGTTAAACAAACCCTCTTAAAGACCTAAAAGCAAATAACACTACATCTGTGAACTTCAAAATGTCCTTCTTACAAAATTGCATCTTAATTATTTCAGTTATCATTATTTATGGAAGAACTTTGTATTTAGGTGAGAACAACTACAGTAACTGAATTAGGTCAGGTTACTACATGTGTGTGAATTTGTCATGTGTCAAAGATTTAGTGAATGCAATTGAAACTTTACAGTTATTAAATCATGAGGGTGGTTAAAAAGTTAAAAGTTAAAAAAAGTGTCATGAACTGCATAAATAGATGGAAGGAGAAACACAAGACATCCTTGCAAAAAGATTTTATTTTGTCATCTTTTTAGAATCTGTCAAAAACACAAACAAGTACATATTGTTGTTGTTGTTTTAGACAGAAAATTTCAAACTTGTTTCTCAAACTCATACAGAAACATTTATTCAATAAATACAGTATTTATCTGTGTGCTTTGACAAGTGATAGCATTTTCTTTTTTAAGCACAGTTACAACACACCATAAATAACTAAGAAATGAAGCACATTTCAGGCTTTGGCAAACCAAATACAAATTCCAAACTTGTATAAATAAAGGTTCATTCATGAACTAAGAATGAAATAAATGGTAAAATAAAGTTAAATAAGTGGGATCCTGTTGTACAAACATGCCAATATAACATTTATTAACAGTTTCAGGCTTTCATATTAGAGAATGATCCATTTAATTGTGGTATCTCACTGGGCAGAGACTATTGAAGACTCAAAATTATGAGGAAACACATTAATTTTCTTTTGAAGTCTCACTAAATTGCTTGCAAACAAGTGACCAACAAGCCATGTAACCTCGTTTTGTATAGTCAGTTTTCTAAAATCTGGGATTACTTTCCTGTACACAGCTTGCAACATTGTGTTCTAGATTATGCACATTATTTTCTTACCCAAATTGTACCCACCTCAAGTCACTTTGCACTAGGGCTGCAGTGTAAAATCAAATTTTAGATGTATTGCATCACATCAAAAATTCTGAGCCTATATTCATTTGACGAAAAAGGATTTTGTTAACATTATCTGTCCCGCCACTTTAAAAGAGTCAGCACAACAGTTGCCGCTGCGCTGTTTTTCCTAGTATCAATACAGTAGCTTCCTGTAGATGAAACATGTTGCAGTAAAACTCTTTTCACATATTGTTTTACCTTTTTTTTGTTGAAACTTGAAGAATCTGTTTGTAAATAATAGCTTGAATTAAGTATAAATTTCAGTCATAAAGGTAATCGAATCAGTTTTTCTAGAAGAAGAGACTGAAATAGATAGCCTGCAGTCCAAACTCTCTCAAATTGAAAACATTTGGCACATCATGAAATTAAAATTTAGCAAAGAAGAGCCAGGACTGTTGAACAGCAAGTATCCTGAATGAGACAAGAATGAGACAACACTCCCCTTCAAAATATCCAGCAGCTGCTCTCCTCAGTACCTCGAAGTTTATAGACTATTGTTAAAAGAAGAGGGGGTGGTTCATAGTTGGAAACATGACCCTGGAACAACTTTTAAGAGATGGTGTTGCTGCCATCAAATTAAAAAAAATCTTACTTTTTTTTAAAAATGGTACAGTTTCTTAGTTTAAATATTTGATATGTTTACTGTGTTCCATTATGAAAAAATATGAGTTTATGAGATTTGCAAATTATTAATTTCTGTGTTTGTTTGCATTTTACACAACATTCTAATTTGTTGGGATAGGAATTGTAGTTAAAAAGTTTGGTCAACACAGGAGTCTGCAACCTTTCTGACCAAAATAGACATTTCTGCTACTTCTCCAATCAAATAAAACCTAACCAGAGCTGCAAAACCAACTGAAAGCTTTAAATAAAGATAACAAGACTCATTAAGTGTTTTAAAAATACTATGTATAAAATTACAAAATGAAAAATCTGTTTTAAATTGTTGACATTTATTGTAGTTTTACATGTTGTTACTGACATTACAAAGAAAGTGACCATGACTCCTGTTCATGAAATTTAAACCCCAAACTGAATCCTCTTTGTATATTCATATAATCGTGAAAAAATAATATTAAATGCTAGTATATACAGTCTAATACACTGTTAGAGTAATTAGGGTATTTTGTTGGGCAGTTAATCTTATTATTAATTGTTAATTATTTGTGACTTTCTTGTGCTAAAGGCAAAAAAACTTATTTACTTCACCTTTTACTAAGTCTTTGTCAAAAGGTAAAGATAAGGCCATTAAAAAAAATATTACCACAATGACCTGCCATATTTTTGTAATAAAATCATTTCAGTGGCTCATAATATAATAATAAATTATGATATATGTGCAAAACTACACTTAGTTTTTTTTCTTCTCCACAATATTTGTTTCAAATGTGTTAAAAATGTTTGTTTTTATAGAAAAATTACCCTGTGTGGTGGAAGCTCAGTTTTTTTTAAAAAAAGGTAACAAACTACTAGCACAAACTGATATGTTTTTCTTCTTGTATTATTGAATTACAGATGTTTTTCTTGTATTTTTTTTTTTGTTTGTTTCTTTTTTTCACATATTTGCTATTTCCTTATTAGTTTTGATCAAAGAGCTACTGATGGGGCCACATGTGACTCCAGACCCGATGGTTGTAGACCCCTGTGTTAACCATAAAGAGTTTTCTTAATTTAAGAATGATATGAAGGAGACATTCGCCCTATTAATATTTATGCCCAGGAGTGTATGCTGTCTAATAGGGTTTTTGCAGTGTTGGGCTGTCAGGGCCAGCAACATTTTCTCTACTGGCCTAAACATCATTTAGAGATCAGAATTAGTGACATACATTTTAATATAAATACTATTTCTATAATTATTATCATTGGCAGAAGTCTATATTTTTCTTTTATTTCCTTTTTACTTAGGGTTAGGGAGCTAGCAAAAAGCTAGCAATGGATTTCAGCAGCAACTGGCAACTTGTTGTGTAGAAGCTAGTTTTTCAACCCATAATGGACGGAGGAGAAGAAAAAATTTATTTGTTTGTAGATATTCTTGCAATATCTCTTTCAAGACGGACTTTTCATGAAAAGCTGGATATTGTGAAAAAAGGATGGCCAACCCCAAAGCTGGCAAGCCTGTCCCAGCTTGGGACACGATTTATCCACCACTCCCAATTCAGCAACTTTGAGCAGTACCCATGGCACACAGCCTCTGACAATCACTGCAGTTTGTATTGCTGGGAATGTCTGTAATTTGAAACTGATCAACGTGGTGTCTGGAGTCACACCGGGTTTGCAAATTTGAACTGTTTAACCAAGGCAGCAGCGAGGACAGCTGGACACTTACAAGCAATGATGCTTTTGAGAACATTAAGGGAAATTCGAATAGATCTGCAGCTTAATCCTACATCCTGGCTAATACAGTCCTCTGTGCTGAATTTTTAAGATTACAGCTAAAAATGTTTGGGACTTAACACTTCTGAACCTGTGGTCAACTGCGTTTTTATAACATTAATGTGTTGAAGCTTCTGCTGCAACTAATGCATGCGGTGCAGCTGTGGCTGAGGTAAACAGAGAGTTAATTGTTGATTAAATTATTTTCAATCAGTTTCTTGCTTTAGTAGGCTAATAGTTGGACTAAACTTACACATTAAAGTTTAATTAAATGATAAAACCAGTGCAACCTACAGACTGTATTTCCTAAATATTATCAACACGTTGTCATACCCATCTGTGACAAGAACACTTTAAACCATGTCTACAGCTACATACATGGTACATAAAGGGCTGCTTCCCACCTCCACTATGGACACTCAGACCAGATCTCTTTGTTTCTGTACCCAGCCAGGTGACAAAAACTGAAACAAACAAATCCTTTTACTAAACAAGTTAAACTATGGACCTCAGAAACTAAGAGCACCCTGTGGGATTATTTTGCTCAGACAGACTGAGATGTATTTAAAACTACAGCCACTTCTGAGGACTCCTCTGTCAGCATTCAGGACTATTCTGAGTATGTGACTGGGTACATCAGTACTTGTGTCAACAACGTTGTGCCCACCACACAATTTAGGGAGATCCCCAACCAGAAGTTCTGGAATAACAGGCCACAGCCAGTCAGGATTTGTTATAAGACCTCGGGCAGAATCATCACAAACACCGGACCCCCACAGGGATGTGTTCTCAGACCCATCTTCTACGCCCTGTTCACCCACAACTGTGCTACCTCCCATGAGGACATCATCTGAAATTTGCAAATGATACCAGAGTAATAGGACACATCACTGGGGGGATGAAGCAGCCTACAAGAGGGAGGTGGCTCTCTTGGTGTCACGGTGTGAAGACAACAACCTCAACCTTAACATGAACATGACAAAAAGTTAATATTGGACATGAGGAAGGAGAGGAGACCTCATCAACCACTGTTCATCCTAAAGCTTGAGGTGGAGAGGGTTAAATACCTGGGTGTCCACATCAATGAGGACCTCACATGGACTCTGAACACTACACAGCTGGTTAGGAGGGTTCAAGGTGGCTGTACTTCACGAGATGGCTGAGGAGGTTTGGTATGTCACGTAAGATCCTCAGCAACTTATAGACCTGCATTGTTAAGAGGATCTTAACCAGCTGTGTCACTGTTTGGTATGGCAGCACTACTGTGATGGACCACAAACACTTGCAAATAGTGGTGAAGATGTCTCAGAAGATCACCAGGACTCCTCTGCCCTCTCTACAGGGCATCTACCACTACAGAGTCCACAGGAGGGCTGCCTCCCTCCACCCACCTCCAGCATAGACTGTTCACACTTAAACCCTCAGGCTGAGGTACAGAAGTATAAAATTCAGGACTTCTAGATTCAAGAACTTCTTCTTTCCAAGTGACATCAGATTACTAAAGAGGTGACTGATGTCTAAAACCATGCTAATGTGTTAGCCAGCTCACTATTATTTAATTTTTATTTTATTTTGCATACATTTGTGAATATTTCTGAACAGATGACTGGAATCAGCTAAACTACTGTTTGGCATTTGTTGGGGACAGCAAAACAAAAATTTAATCGCTCAAAGAAACATGTTTCCCGTTGTGCACATAACAATAAACACTTTTAATCTTGATATTAATGCTCGCTATATAAAATACCTATATGATGCACCACCTGTTACTGGTTTCAGTAGCTGTGGCATCATAATTATGGTATTAAGAGGTGATTTTATTCAGGTAGGACACCACTGAAGGCCTGGCAGTGCCTAAAGAGTCCCATCCCTACTTTGTACCCACCTTGGCAACTGCCCCCACATTTTTTTGATTTAATCTATTGGAGTCATAGCCCTGTGGGGTACTGGTTTTAGCTGCCTGGCCTGACATCGTAACAAGCTGCATATAATCACAGGCTTCATCTTTCTTTAAACACTCCTGATTAATGTTAATATTTGGATGGAAAACATATTTTATATCTGCTGAAACTTCTAGCTGATTCCTCTCACATTATTTTTGCAAATTAAATAATTGATTTCCACAGCTGTGTGTTGTCTCTTTAAATCTCTACATTGATTCCTTGAATGGTGGGGCTGCTGTCTCACTTTTGTCCACCAGAGGGCGTCCTGAGGTTTTGCCTGGAGGGTTGGTCTACAGTTCCTGATCCAGCGCACCTGGTGCCAATCTCGTCAGCTCCTATATTAGGAGGGAGTCGCCGTCACTTCACTGCCAGAGTGTCACCTATGTTCGGTACTTCAGGCCCCAGAGTTATCTCCTCTGTGTTGACTCTGTCTGGAAAGATTTTGCTAGTGACCCTTTGTGTGCTTCTCCCTCAGGACTTTCCTTCAGGACTCTGTGGACCATCCAGACATCAGGTCAGACGGTTCCCTGACCCTGATTCCTCGAGGAGCTGACTAGACACCCAAGTTACGTTTCTCTAAGCAGTGGAACTCCCCATTACCCGTCCACCCTCCAACGCCGCCTCTCCAGCCGTCCTCTTCCTCCCATCG
>NC_051445.1:29760350-29764202 GCF_001649575.2 Kryptolebias marmoratus
TGTTGGGGTCCAGGGTTTTTGAATGGTGGGGCTGCTGTCTCACTTTTGTCCACCAGAGGGCGTCCTGAGGTTTTGCCTGGAGGGTTGGTCTACAGCTCCTGATCCAGCGCACCTGGTGCCAATCTCGTCAGCTCCTATATTAGGAGGGAGTCGCCATCACTTCACTGCCAGAGTGTCACCTATGTTCGGTACTTCAGGCCCCAGAGTTATCTCCTCTGTGTTGACTCTGTCTGGAAAGATTTTGCTAGTGACCCTTTGTGTGCTTCTCCCTCAGGACTTTCCTTCAGGACTCTGTGGACCATCCAGACATCAGGTCAGACGGTTCCCTGACCCTGATTCCTCGAGGAGCTGACTAGACACCCAAGTTACGTTTCTCTAAGCAGTGGAACTCCCCATTACCCGTCCACCCTCCAACGCCGCCTCTCCAGCCATCCTCTTCCTCCCATCGAGCCCTGAACACCCCAGACGCCCCCCCGGTCCGGACCCGCTTCCAACCACGTAAGCTCCATCTGACTCCGTCTTCAGAAGATTCCTGCTGAGCTTGAATTGAACTGACCTGTCCTCCTGTGCTCAGAGACCTGGTGTGTGCCGTAGAGGAGATCCTGGACCTAACACCATCACTCACCTTCCTGTTTAATTTCTTTATAATTAACCTCTCACATTTAAGCCAGTGTTCTTAGTTGTGTTCTGCATGTGGGTACGAAAATTAGAATCCAACATGACACAAATGATACCAAAATATTATTCCGTCTGCCTGGAAAGGCTTCTGTCGTATTTTTAATGCACATAATTTAGAGCATTTTAAATGTTTTTTGAATATATTTTTACCCAATTTCATCAGATGAAAATACAACAAATATTTTTTTTTGACACTGCTATTACTTTACGAAACAAATTTTAAAAAACATAGTAGATAATAGTTTGAACAAAAGACTCAGAAAGTTGCATAAAATCAACAGATCCTCTATAAAAATTATTCTCAAAAGGTTCATATTATTGTAAAATAATGCTACAGAAGAAACATCTTACTTCTAAAGGTGATTGTTATCCTTCACTGCTGAAATGTTATGACATGGGTGTTTTTGCCTATGTCTATGTGTCTGTCTGTTAGCAAAATATCTTGTGAAGTACTGGAATGATTTTAATGAAACTTACAAAAAGTAATCACTTTTTGAGTCACCCCAATTTAAGACAGCTGCCACAGCTAATCAACATTAGCCAACACAACAATGGCTATAACTTAAGTTATTGTCACAGGACAGGCAACAGTGGCCAAAATCTGAGTTTGTTTCTCTTCTCTACTTTCAGGATGTCACCCATGTTCCAGTAGTGCGTTCTGCACTGGAGTAGACCAGAAGATGGTAGTTCAAATGTAAACATTGAACAAAACAAGGATGGCAGATAGTAATTTAGTTGACTGCACTTGCACAACAACTTCAGACACACACACACATCTACCAGTATATTTGGAAGCTTGAATTTTATTTCCACCACTTTTAGAGATCACAACTCTATAATATCTCTTCATTGCGTGTCATTGTGTGCCCTGCCACAACAATTACAGACTGCTTAACATAAATGTTTCTTAAGTACTCTAGCTTTTGCTGGTTCTCTTTAGCTTTTGGACTAAAAAAAGGTAAATTTAAGAACCTAAGTGTACTTATGTAGTCTGCAAGTCTGTACTGTAATAGACAATGCAAGTATCAGACTGAGACATTGTATCGACAAATACTTAATCTTAAAATAAAGGCTTTGACTGGAATATTGCCCATTGCCTTTCATGCCAGAGTTTTAAACTATGATTATCCTATGTTGAGAATTGAAGTATCAATTTTCGTCAAACCTTGAAGAAAACATAAGATCTCATGTAATCTGTTGAAGCATGTATTGAGGTTGACTCTTTGACTTCATTCAAACCTCAAACCTTATATGCATCAGTCATTCATTGGTCATCGACATTATAGTTTAAAAACGAACGCCATTAGACTTCAATGTTAACAGTCTATGGCACTCTTTGTTTACAGAATCAAATATGGATGCTACACATTTTAGCAATTGAGTATCAATTCTGAAATTGTTTTGCAGTCAGAACTGACAATTAATATCTGCTGAAGTTGTTTCATCCAGTGTTTACAATTGATTTTCCAACCTGCTCCAGCTCAGAATTCCACTCCTGGAATGAGTGTAACTTACTGAAAGTACAAACAACCTCAAGTATCAAACCTATCATGTTAGTATTGATAGGATAAGACATCACTGTTAGTCTAATATGCTGGTGTAGATTCTCAGTCATCCAGGATATGGCAAATCCAAAAAGTAAAAAACAAAAAGGCAAAGTAGGTTGACTTCTTAACTGTAGCTAAAAAAGTGCAGAATTAAAGTCATTTTTTTGTCGGCTAAGGTTCATATTATGAAATGTAGAAAATGGGGTATTTAAGTCTTACCAATTTTCTGATGAGGAGCATTATTTTGAAATGGTTCCATTTCCTTCAGATACAGTTTTTTGCACACTGATGAAACCCTGCCCAATTTTACTTCTGAGATATTTATTTTTACAGCCTTTTGCTGCCCCATCCTGTCTTTTTTTGAGAAATGGCACTGCCATCAGATTCAAAATTACCATATTTCTACGTAAAACTGGTACAATTTCATAGTTTTTCTAGAATTGCGCCGACTCAGAGTGGCAGCACGTTAGAGTAGCTCTGTACCTCTTGTTAAGATTTTTCTTTTTTCAAATTTCATTCTTGTTTTTCCTTGGAAAATAGCTTTTTTTTTGACAACTATACCTTTTTGTCTTTGATGCTGTGCAGCTGGATTGATTTTTTCTAATACTTTTTATATTATACTCCTTTGTTATGATGCGTAACCATAGCAACAGGGTGGTTTACAACAGGGAGTGGCTGATTAACATTGCAGAAGCAGAAATAATACGACAACTGAAGCCAGAAATCCCAGAGGAATTGAAAAGGAGGCATCGTGGATCCAGAGCAGGAGTAACGAGGAGAGAGAGGAGGAAGTTCAAACCATCTCTGCCATCCATCATCATGGACAACGTGAGATCGTTAGCTAACAAGTTGGATGAACTTCAAGCCCTGATAAGAACCCAGCAAGAGTATCGGGAATGTAGAATTATGTGTTTTACTGACACATGGCTGCAGGATCATATCCCCGACTCCAACGTCTCTCTGCCGGGCTTCCTGACTATACGGGGCAGATCAAGATTTAATAAGTAGCAGGAAAAGGAAAGGAGGTGGATTGGCAGTGCTTGTCAACAACAGATGGTGTCACCCAGGACATGTTACTGTGAAGTGTTGTCTCTGCAGTCCTGACATTGAACTATTGGCAGTAAGTTTTCGTCCATATTATTTGCCAAGACTGTTCACCGGTGTTGTTTTGGTGGCTGTTTACATTCCACCCTCAGCTGTTGCCGACAATGCATGTGATTGTCATCAGTTCCATCGTTGCTAAGATACAGACACAACACCCCAATTCTTTTATGGCAATATCTGGGGATTTTAATCACGCCTCACTCTCTGCCACACTGCCAACATTTCAACAGTTTGTCAGCGGCTCTACCAGAGAAAACAAGACATTGGATTTGTTTTACACAAATGTCAATGATTCATATATTTCCAAAGCAAGACCTACTCTGCGTAAATCAGATCACAACCTTGTTTTTCTCTGCTCACAATATAAACCCCTTGTCCAGAGACTACCTGTTACAAAAAGGACTATGAGAAAGTGGTCACAGGAAGCTGAAGAAGCCCTACAGGGTTGTTTTGATGCAACTGATTGGATTTCTCTTTGCAAGCCACATGGAGAGGACATCAATGCCATGACTGAGTGTGTGAC
>NC_051445.1:29765919-29776618 GCF_001649575.2 Kryptolebias marmoratus
TGTTGAGAGTGTCATCTCCTCTGCCATCATCTGTTGGGGCAGCAGCATCAGAGCCAGGGACTTAAAAAGGCTCAACAACCTGATAAAGAAAGCTGGTTCTGTTCTGGGGATGACTGTGGAACCTCTGGAGATGATGATGCAAAGAAGGATTTTGCATAAAATCAAGAAAATCATGGACAACCCTGACCATCCTCTTCATGAGACCATCATCGGAAAACAGAGTCTCTTTAGTCAAAGGCTTCTTCAGATTAGCTGTAAAACGGACCGCTACAGGAGATCTTTCCTGCCTACAGCCATCACCATCTATAATAACTCCTTGATTTAAATGAGCTACATCAACATTTAATTTCCCTTTGGGATTAATAAAGTATTTTTGAATTGAATTTGAATTTGAATTGAATTGAATTAAGCATTGAGATGTTTACTATTTTTTTAGGAATAAAATATTGGTTTATAAAATTTGCTAATTATTTTGCACAATGTCTTAACTTTGTCAAAATTTGGGTTGCCGGTAATTTGAATTTATTCATGCATGACTGGTATTGAAATTGGCAGCTGATTTTTTTAATGGGAAATATTTAAAGCAATATGATGCTAGTTTTGGAAATTTGATCATTGTATTACCTCTCAATCCACCGGTGAGGTTTGAAAAAACCCACCCTGTCATCCTCTGCTAAAAACAAAACCTGAAACAAATATACATCTTTACATAAACCTCCTTGCTTTAGTGCAAAATGTTGCAAAGCTAAGGAAAAAGAAACAGAACCAATAAACTGCACAGGTCAGACAAGTGGAGGACAGACAGCTCTGTCCAGCTTTTCTTTTTCCCATCATACTAGCTGTTCTTCAATTTACACAGATCTGCTTAAACATTCCAATCTACAGGTTTCTTTTTAACTCTGGGCCCGTTGGGTATGATGAGCTCAGGTCTAAGGTATTGAATGTTAATTATCTTATACTTTAGACTGGTGGTTCCCAAACCTTTCAGGCTCTAAACCACAAAATAATAGCATCGGATCTGCAAACCCTGCTGGTTGAAGTGAACAAACATTGCTAATAAGCCAAAAATACAAGGATATGACAACTATTAAAATACAACTGTAATTTTATGCATTTATGATTGCTGTGTTTTATGTTTTGTAATAGATGTGGCAAAAATGTGCTGTTAGCAAATGTCTTTAAATTTTATCTGATTTCTGGAAATTATCTCAAGACTCCTCACTTGTTGTTTTAAGACCACAGTGGGGTCCTGATCCAAACTTTGGTAACCACTGATTTAGGCTATCAAAAAGTGCATATTAACCAGAAGGCAAAGCAACATTATTTTGATTTTTTTTTCCCTCAATTTTATAGCTTAAATTTGATGCTTTATTTAATGTTAAAACAATACCAGAGTCCACACTTCAGTTTTAGAGGCATTAAGAAGTGGTTTTAGGCAACATAGAAGTGACGATTACTCTTTTTTTTTAAACACAACTTACTAGACTGACTCTTGTCATTGTTCTTAGAACAAACATTTCTCTTCAAATATTTTTAACTGTATCTTGTCATTTGTCATTTTAACTATGATATTTTTTAAACCGACGTTGCTGCTAATTTAAACAAATAAACTAGACAGTAAGTACACTTTGCAGTCAGACTGACAGGCTTGCACCGGGACCTAGGAGAAATTTAGAGGCTTTGCTGGAAATGGATGAGGTGGACTAATCAGAATCAGGGTGTATTACAGCACATTCAGGTTTGGATTTAAATCCTATATTCATTTACAGTTTTGTTATATATACAAACATATTTCTATGGTCCTGGTTTCTCAATTGTTACACATAACTGTCAGGCCACTGTTACATGACATTCATTAAGACTGTGGGTGCCTGTTAAGCAACAGTCTCAACTCCACCAAAAATTGTAATTTTGTTGCACAAATGTCACAGGACTTAAGTAACAAAAATTGCAAACTCCTCAAGAATTTTGACCAAAATTCTGCTGGGAGATTGTGAGACATTCAAGCAACACGCACAAACATGTCATAAGTACAAATTCAGTATGACTGTAACTGAAAATTAGTGCATTTTTTGCATTTCTGCTGTTGTGACTCCAACTGTTGCAGCCCAGTGAGGCTAAATAAAATATTGATAAAAATTTTCTAGTATGATGGAAAATCCACGCATCAAGATGCAGACTGAAAATGGCTTACTTTGTGTTATGGGGCCTGTAGGCCACCATTAGCCAGTCAAATAGGTGTTAGCTGCTGTTGGTAATAATCACTGAGGGATTTTTATGTCCGGGGTTCTGATCCGCTGATACACGAAAGTGATCGTAGTGAGTGTGGCCAGAGCTGGCAGAGGTGCAGTAGCCACGGAGGTTCTCTGGGTCATAAAGGTGCTCCAGAGCATAGCCTGTTAGGGAGTATGCTGAATGTTTGTCAAAGTAGGGCCGCGGGAGGCTGTGGGAGGGGTAGAGGGCAGGGGCTCGGGTTGGGGAAGCTAAATATGCTCCTGGCCGACCAAAGGGGGGGTGAAACTGCAAAGAAAGGGGAGTCAGGTCTGTCTGGAGGTAGTCTTTGGGCTTGTGAAGACGCTCAGAGTCAGGACTGCTGACCCTTGATAGGGCTGCAGGGCTGGGGGTGGGGCTGATTACCTCACTAAAACCTTGACACACCACAGTTTGTAATGGCAGGGGCACCTGAGTACACTCTGGAGTGAAGCATGGAGCTGGGCCTTTGGGAAGTTCATTGGTCAGTCCTACTGGGACATTCTCGGGGCCCTTACGTAACTGCAGACGTCTTTCCTCATCCTTGATCATCTGCTGTGTGGCTCGAATCAATGTCTCGATCTTACTGGGTTCCTCCGGACTGCAGGGGTAGCAGTCAGCTTGATATCGATCTCCTGAGTCACTGGCAGATCCTCCATCTGTGGAGCTGACTATGCTGTCCTCATCCCAGTGGCCTCGACCTGAGGGATGAAAAACAGTGAAAACACTCAGAACATCAACTGGACCCAGTATTACAGACAGATGCAACACAAGCCTGTTTCACTTAAAACTTATGTGAAATGGTGACAAAAACAAACATCTCTTTGAGCTGCCTCTGGATATTTTTTATTATTTTTGCATGTGTCTCTGTGTGCCTGAGTGATTGTCTGACTGTTAGCAAAATATCTCATGAACCACTGCACAGATTTGACTAAAATTCTCAAAAAGTAGTGATTTGATATACATCTACAACTGAATAAAATTTGCAAAAAATGGCTATAACTCTATTTTACAGATATTGACTTAAAACTTGGTGTGGTAGCAGCTGACAATGATATACAACACAAACTCTGAGTGTTAAAAAATTGTGTGATATCGCAATATTGTATGAGATATAATAATGTTATTTTCAACATTTGACCAAAACTGCTATAATTCCATCATTTCTCAACATAAGAGGATTTTAGTCTAAAACTCTGGCATGAAAGGTGATGGGTGATATGCATTTCTTTAAGGAATGATAGGCGTTTAATTTACCAATTAAGCCAGCCATCTCCTCTGACAATATATGTGTTTATGCAGAACACTACACATAAAACATGTCAGATATGTCATATTCTAAATCCTGTGGTTGGCTGGTCATACAGACCATCTGTCATCACTACATCACACCCTCACCCCACAATATCAGCTGACTCTCCTTTAGGTTCTTGCACTACCTTCCCTGGTGGCTTAGAAACACAAGGGATGAGAAGTGATTTTCATATATTTGGAGTTCTGTTAAACTGGGTAAATTAAAATAATTACTGTAATAGTTACACCTGTTTTTGTTGGTTTTGTTTTATTTTGTTACATCAGCACCTGGTAGTGACCCACCAAGTTGTTTCCTAATGGTACTTTTCTAGGTGGGGTGCTTTCTAAAGCAATACCTACTGCCCCCCAAAGAATGGGAAAAACAACTTGGAGCATCTCAGCATCTGTTTCTGCCATCATATTTTAGTCTGAAAGGATTGTAAAGTAAAAACTATGGTCACAAATGAGCTCAGTTTACTGTCAGAAAACATGCTGCTCTCTCCACATTGATCCACTGGACTGGTGAAAATGAATCAACATAAATATCCCTGAAGAAAGAAAGGGGGGGAAAAAAGTATCTATTTGCGATTCCTTTAAGCCACAGCACCTAGATTTATTCCCAAAACTACTCCAGCACATGGCTGCTCTGCCAGTCTAATCGCATCATGTGCATCTGTGAATCTGAGAATCTGGTTAATCTTCACATCTTTGGTGTGTAGTTTCCAGCCGTGTAAAAGGTTTGGTAAATGCAGATAATCTGTGCAGGAAATGTTGCGTAGATTCTCACCATGGTAGTTGTGGATGGCTGTAATGTGTGGCATGCTGCCATTATAACCTTCATTGTTCTCCAGGCAACTTTTGGTCAGGGGTACAAGGGTCCGGGCAGCACCCCACCAAGTATCCCTGCTGGGTGGAGGAGCTCCGAGGAAGTATCTGCCTGCATCACATTGAGCCCGATCACAGCTCTGACCCTGACTGTGAGTGTGGACGTCACTGTTGGTATGATGCTGCTGCTCATCAGACAGGCTGTAGCAGAGACCTCGAGGATCGGAGAACTGCCTGTAGCTGTAGGAAGCATCCAGGACATCGCTGTGCTCCAGCTGAGGGGAGGCAGAGTCAGTAAGGGGACTGCTGCCCCAGGGGCTGTCCTGGTCAGATTCTGATCGATCTGTGTGGAAGCTAGAATACTGCAGCAGGGAGGAAGAAGAAAACAAACAACATAATGAAAGATAAAAATAAATCAGACCAAAATGTAGAGCAATGGCATTTTAATCAAATGTAGCTATAAACCAAACAAAAATAACCAACAAAAAGATGTTTATGCTGATAATGATGATACAGTTGTGGCTTCAGCACCATCAGCATCATCAGCACAAACAGTTTATTATATATGTATATATATATATATATTTTTTTTTTTTGCACATATACATTTGCATAAAAGTGTAGAGGTTTAATAATAGCTATTTAGTGTTATGTCATTTTTGAGAAAGGCTTGTTGTATAAGCATGAAAAATGATATAAAGCAGGCCATGTTGGGCTAACATTTAGCCTTGCCTGGACAAAGACTTTTGCTCCTTTCTCAATAATTCATGCCCTATGACTGATGTCATGGCTGATAAGGTTCTAACTACTGATAACTATTTGATAGAACGTCACTTCAAAAATGACCAGACTATCTCTTTAACAAAGAAACATACGAACAACTACTGTAGTACCCAATTGTTTGACTTGACAAAGCCTAAAACCTTACTAAGGGAAAAAAGCTCTGCTTTGAAGACAGCAAAGTACTACTGTTAGTAAAAACTTAAAACTTTTATAAACAAAGGCTGACAAGGCAACAACAGAAAACAAACTAAACAGACCAAAGAACAACAACAAAAGCAATGGAGAACCAGGCATAAAGCAGAGAGTAAACAGTAGGGCTCAACAAGTGAAATGAGAAACCAAGGACTATATAACAGGAACGAGTGAGTCCTGGAAGAAGAAACAGGTGAGCTGCTGAGAAAAACAGGAGCTGGCAGAAACAATGGCAGTGATGCAAAAAGCAAAACCAAGAAAAAAAAAAAAGAAAATATATCAACCACAGGTAAAACAACAAAGAGAAATGTGACTAACAAAAGAACTATAAATAAGAAAACAAAAACTAATACAAAACTCCAACATCATGACAGCTGGAAATAGAAACAAAAAGGCAACTGCTGGATTCTCAATAAGTAACCAAAGCATACTACTACTAAACATACTACTACTAACATTTTTATTAAAAATAATAATATTATAATTTATATTATTATAATAAAAAGTTTAAGAGTGAATAAATCAAAATGTTTTTTCCACTAATGAAAGTTTTCTTTCAGGAAAGCAGAAAGTACACACAGAACAAACAGCTTTTCATTTATTATTATTATTATTATTATTATTATTATTATTATTATTATTATTATTATTATTATTATTGTTGTTGTTGTTGTTGTTGTTATACCTGAACCTGACAGTCTGTGTGTGTGAATTATTATTATTATTATTATTATTATTATTATTGTTGTTGTTGTTGTTGTTGTTGTTGTTATTTCTATTAATATTTATAGCTAAATGTATTTGTGATAGACTATGAACACAGTGATGTGATGAGCTTTCTGGAAAAAGGCAAACCACCTGAACTGATTTTTTTTTCAGTCAGAAACTGGTAACAGTGCTACTGTGACATGTTCTTTATACCAGAAGATTTTTACACAATATAGCTGATTTTAAAAAAATCAACAAATAAACCAAAAAAATCCTGCCTCAGTGAAGGTGTTGTGACTCCTGTTTATTTGATGTGAGACGAAACATTTAGGAAGCTTCGACTTGTTCTTTTAATATAATGCTGGTAGTTTATTTGCCTTCATGATTAAACTCCAGCTTCCTGAATATAGAGCTGGTCTAGATTAAACATCAACACTCCGTGTTGCCTGATTTGATTGGACTCTTACTTGTGTATATGGTGAGAGTCTAGCTTTGGTTTTGGGCCGGGCCACTCTGCTCTTGGGGGTTTTGCAGGAGTCATGAAGGCTGCTGCCGCTGCAATAGGAGAAAGAGGCCTTGGATGTGGCCTGATCAAGAGATAGCTGGAGGCCCTTATATTCTGTTTCCCTGAAAACACAAGAAAACACAAGAATAAATGTTCTGATTTATGAAAAGATTTTGAAAAGATCCCAGTACCATTTGCTGTGACTGTAGCTGAGAGCGTATGTGTTAGTGACAAGTAGTGCTATGCACTGTGCAAGATCTTTGCTTAAAACTTTAGGTTTAACTGTTGGAGTTAGCCATATATTCTGAGCTTTAACAAATTGCACAAAATATTGATTTAAAATTCTGACATTAACTTTTTGGAATCAACTATGTCTGTCTGTTAGCAAAATATGTCATGAACCACTAGATGGATTTTAATGAAACTCGCAGAAATTAATTTTTGGATGTACATCTACAATTGATTACTTAATAAATCCAGTTTGAGATGGGTGCCACAACTAGTCAACATTACCTACACAAAAAAGCCATAAATGAGCACATTTAACAGATATCGAGTTAGATTATAATGTGGAAATAGATGATAGTCCTCCTCAACACAATCTCTGAGCACTGACAGCTTGCAATATTGCATGAGATTGAAAACAACAAGATTTTCAAAGTTTGACCAAAACCGCTACAACTATATAAATTCTCTTTAAAAGTTGATCTTAGGATAAAACTCTGACATGAAAGGTGGAGGGCAATATGCATTATTAATTATAGCCTGATAACGATGGGGCTGAGAGAACAGCATGAGGTATGATATGTGTGTGTGTGTGTGTGTGTGTGTGTGTGTTTGTGTGTGTGTGTTTGTGTGTTGGAGTGTGTGTTTGTGTGTGTGTGTGTGTGTGTAGGGTATACATTTGCAATCCTGCCTATCACCAATTATACTGTTTTGGCTCACTGAAGAGGCATTGTAATTCTAACNGTGATTGCTGAGAGTGGCTGGGATGTGCCAAGAGGGCTGCAACGGCTGTTGGGATGCTTGTTTTACCAGAAGGATTGCAACAAGGCCCTCAACAAACACTCGACAGACGAAAAGCTGTCCTGTCAAACATACAGGGAGATTAAAGGCTGTGTCTGCCTAAATCAGGCCCACAGGAGAAGCTTGGATGTCTCACTACAGGGAAATGAGAATGGATTTCTCGCTTAAGTGTTCTAACCATAAAAAATAAATCTCGTTTGAGGCAACAAAAAACCTGGACAGGATTTAGGTCCTACATGTGCATCGTCTCTCTGTGTTTCAAACTTTCTCCACACAAACACTAATTTGTATACAAGCAAACCTGTTACATCAGACCTGATCACTTTCATTTGAAAAATCCTAACACAAAGTGAAAAAAAAGATAAAAAACAAAAAAGAAAAGCCTCTAAAAAATATACAGACAGACAGACAGACCATGTCTCTTGCTATTATAACTGTGCGTTGAAATGAAAATCAAAATTCATCTGTAGGTCACTCTGAATAACCTTTAAAAGTGACAACATTCAGATTTTTCTGTCATTATTAATTTATTTATAATAGAATATATTCTGTAGCATGGTTGTGCAATGGTCAGAGCTGTTGCTTAACAGCAAGAAAGTTGCAGCTTCACCCCCACCTAGGGCTTTTCTGTGTGGAGTTTGTATGTTTTTTCAATGCATACATGGCTTTTCTCTTTCTTGCAACCTGTCCAGAGTGTACCCCACCTCTCGCACTCTGCTGATGAAGTTTTTCAAAAATGTCTCAAATTGTATGGCTACGGAACTTCTACAGATTGTAAATATGTCTCTGCTCTCAGGTGTTTTCCCACAGGCCCTAAAAACGGCCATCATTAGGTCACTCTTAAAAAAAACAACCCTGATGCCTCACTATTAAGTAACTACAGGCCTATATCAAACCTTCCCTTTTCGAGTAAAATCATTGAAAAAGCTGTCTTCTTACAACTTCATCACTCCTTGACATTGAACAACTGTTTTGATGTCTTTCAGTCTGGTTTTTGACCACATCATAGCAATGAGACCATTCTTGTTAAAATCTGCAACAACATTCGGATGAATACAGATGACAGTAAGATTACAGTCCTACTATTACTGGATCTCAGCGCTGCATTCGATATGGTTGACCATATCATATTACTAGACATGATAGACATGAGCTGGAGAAATGGGTGGGACTCTCTGGCACGGTGCTAAATTGGTTTGAGTTCTATTTAAAAGACAGGGACTTTTTTGTGTCTATAGGTGACCACAAATCTGAGCAAACAAAATGACCTGCGGGGTTCCCCAAGGCTTCATTCTGGGCCCCCTGCTGTTCAATATCTACATGCTCCCACTGGCTAAGATAATAATGAACAATAAAATATGTTATCATAATTATGCGGATGACACGCAAATTTATATAACCATATCACCAGGAGAACATAGTCCAATTGAAGCGCTGACCAGATGTATTGACTAAATAAATGACTGGATGTGCCAAATTTTCTTCAGTTAAACAAAGACAAAACTGAAACAACAGTTTTTGGAGCCAAGGATGAAAGACTAAAAGTTGGCACTCTGCTTCAATCAGTGATGCTAGAAACTGGTAACCAAGTCAGAAATCTGAGAGTAGTTATGGACTCAGACCTGAATTTTAACAGCCACACAAAAATAGTTCTGAAGTCAGCCTATTATCACTTAAAGAATATATCGAGGATCAAAGAACTAATGTCTCAGCAGGACTTAGAAAAACTTATCCATGCATTTATTTTTAGTAGATTAAACTACTGTAATGCTGTGCTCACAGGTCTCGCCAAAAAGTCGATCAGGCAGCTGCAATTCATTTAGAATGCTGCTACTCGAGTCCTCACAAGGACCAAGAAAAGGGATCATATAACCCCAGTTCTTAGATCTCTGCACTGGCTACCCGTCTGTCAAAGAATTTATTTTAAAATACTATTATTTGTGAGGATTTGGATTTTTTGTGTTTTCGGTTTTGTTTTCTTTGTTATTTTGTTGTGGTCTTGGTTTTTGTTTCAGTTTGGTTTTTCCAGTTTGTGTTGTTGTCAGCATTCACTCTTCTCCTGTTGTCACTCACTCGGTCTCCTGCCACGCCCACCTTCACCTGCCGGTAATTGCTACTCATTCCACCTGTTTCCACTTCTCCTAATTATTCCCAGGGTTTAAATACCCGGTCATCACTTCCACACCCTGTCGGTTCATTGTTTGTTGTTTGTCATTTGTTGGTCGTTGCTGTTCTCCGTGCCTTGGTCCCTTGTTGTCTAACCCTGCCGTGCTTTTTGGGTTTTGTTCTGTTTTTGTTGCTGCCACGTCAGCTTTTGTTTTGTTTATTTTTCTTTATTTAATAATTCAGTTTAATTACTTCACAATGAGTCTGCGCTCAGGGTTCGTCTCCGTCACCACCGTTCCTGATATTATTGGTTTACAAAGCACTGAACAGTTTAGGACCAAAATACATTTCTGATATGCTGGTCTGCTATGAACCTCCCAGAGCCCTCCGGTCATTAGGGACTGGCCTGCTTTCTGTTCCCAGGTTCAGAACTAATCATGGAGAGGCAGCTTTCAGCTTTTATGCTACTAAAATGTGGAACAAACTCCCTGTAAGCTGCAGGTCTGCTGAAACTCTTAGCTGTTTTAAATCAAATCTGAAGACTTTTCTATTTGCTGCTGTCTTTCCTTAAAGCTGATTATCACTGCTCTTATCTGTTATTTCATTTTATTTACTTTTTTATTTACTGTTTTATCTTGTTTCTATTAAAATGTATCTGTTAGCTGGCTTTTGGTACTCTTAGTTAGCCTAACAGTACCTTTATTTTACTTATCTTAGTTTTTACCACTTAGACCTTTTATTAAACTATTAAAATGTTTTTAACTCTTAGCTGGCCATCGGTACCCTTAGTTAGCCTTTGGTATCTATAGTTCAGCTTTTATCACGTCTCATTAACTGAGGTTTTTTTAAATCCTAGTCATTATATTCTAGTTTGGTTTTACTAAGTTTATTTTTATTTTTAGATTATTTTTAGTATGACTTGGTTTAGATAAGTTTTACTCTGTATTTTTATGTAACTTTAAATTGGGTGTGTGTTTTCACGGCTTCTGTTCGGCGTTTTTTTTTTTTTTT
>NC_051445.1:29777024-29786376 GCF_001649575.2 Kryptolebias marmoratus
GCAAACTACTCCGAACTGGCTGATATTCCATCATCAAAGACAATGGCCTCTGGACTAAATGCAATTTCTGGACTCAGAATATGGAAAAGGTTAAAATCTTGGAGAAGCTGCTCGTTTCGGAACAACAAATTTGACCTGAAATTTGGCTATTTGGATTCGAGAATGTACCAGCAAAGACTTCAAGGCAGACTCAAAACAAAGTCAGCCATTTCCAAAACAACTCTGTTATTATCTACATTTGGCTTCCCGATTTGGCCTTGAAGGCCAAAGTCTTATCAATTCCCCCTGGAATGTATGTCAACAGAAGCTCGTTGCCCTCTTGCCTGTGAACATCTGTTAACGTGATTCATGGACGTTTCTGCAAACACACACACACACACACACACACACACACAAATGCATCACACTGCCTCATACTGTCTGGAAACACAAACACACATTCTCATACTCATACTCTGCTGTCGCACTCGATTCTGTCATCTCTCTCACTCCCCCCCTCCTCCTTCCCTCTTTCTCTATTCGGTACTGTTTAGTTTAGCTTTATCTTCCTGTACACTTAGTTTAGTTCTGTACATTTAGTCATGCTTAGATCTGTTTAGTTTAGCTACTTTTTTTGACAGTCTTAGCTCATGCTTAGATATGTCTGGTTTTATAGCGGGCCTGGGGTACTTTTAGTACTTTTACCGTTAGTTTTAGTTTTAGCATTGTCATGTTTTAAACTATTTAGCCTTCCTGTACACTTAGCTTAGTTACTGTACAATTAGTTATCATATTCACTGTTAGCTAGATTCTTTGTGCCTTGGTTTAGTAATATCATGTTTTAGTTTATCATGTTCTGTAACTCTGTCTGTAATTTTGTTCTTGTGTTGTAAAGCACTTTGAGTTGCCTTGTGCTTAAAAGTGCTATATAAATAAATGTACCTACCTACCTGAGGTTTTTAAATTCTAGTTTAGTTTATGTTATATCCTAGTTTGGTTTTCCTCAACTTATCTTTGGTTTATCTTTAGTACGACTTAGTCTTATTTAGTGTCTCATGTTTTAGATATGTTTAGCTCTATATTTTCGATATCGTTGTGTGTGTTTTATGACTCTGTATTTTCATGTTTGCATGTTGTACAGCACTTTGTACTGCCCTGTTGCTGAAAAGTGCTATATAAATAAATTAGACTTTGACTTTGACAAAGTAACCCAGATTACTGTCATTAAAAGGAGGGAAAATATATTTTAAATAATTTTAAGAATAGTTAAGAATGGTTCTCTATATTTTCATATATATATATATATATATATATATATATATATATATATATATATATATACTAAAATTAGTAATATTAGGGGGATCTTTTGAAACAATTTGTCATGGTTCAGTTGCTTTAAAAAACAACTAGTTGCTGCAGCAAATTTGTTGTAAGTTTAATCAATGAGGAGGGATGCTTTGAACATGTTAATTTATTTAGTTTTATTTCTTTATTTTACAGGTGATCAGAAGTCAGATAAATCTTTTGCTATTGTCTCTGTCCATTCCATGTGTTTGAACGATTCATATATGTGTCATATTGAAAGTTTGGTATTTTACTTGGTCCCATTACGTAAAATGGAGTATGAAGAATGTTGTACTCAAGACTAAACAGTTTTCTGCTTGTTTCACAGACAATTGAAGGATTAATAAATCGCCAAGGGGTTGTTGTAGTGACTGTGGGTCTACAGACCCGCAGCACAAGGAACAGGTTATCAGAGCTGAACACACACAGGAGTTCACACACAGGTGAAGAGTCCGCATGGTCTCCATTATCTATGGCTGAATAAACTGCAGCTACTCCACAAATCAACTCAACTCCTGCCTGAGATAAGTCTGTGAATACCTACTACCTACTGGCTGTCTTTGGTCCCATGAAAGAGGGGGAAGGGAAGAAAATAGCGAGACAGAAAGAAAAAATAAAGCAAATTAGAAAAAACAAAAACAAGAAAATAAAAACAGAAGAAAAAAAACAATAAACAAAGCAAATAAAAAGAAATAGACACAGAAAAGTAAACAATCAAAGAGACAGTATGTCATGGTTTTTGGTGTTTGTGTAAACTTTAGTTTTGTTTCTGGTTTTCTGTTAGTTTCTGTGTTCATGCCCTGTCACTCTCCACCTCCCCAGTACTTTTCCTATTATGTCTGCCACGCCCATCTCCACCTGCTTGTAATTATTCTCACTCACCTGTGTCCATTTTCCTCATTATCCTCTGTCTTTAAGAACCGGTCATTGTCATTCACCCCTCACTGGATCATTCCGCTTTGCCTGTTCGTTCTTGTTCCTTCTGGTTACGCCTTCGCTCCTCGCTTTTGGATTTTGTTAGTGTTTGTTTTGCTGCCACGCCAGCCTTTTTGTTTGTTATTTTAGTTAAATAAAGTAATTTTCGTTCTTTTAAGTAATGAGTCTGCGTTCTGGGTTCGCCGCCATCTCCCCGCCTTCTGACACAGTAAAGGGGGAAAAAAGTACAAAAGAAAAAAAAAAAAAGAAAGAAAAAATTAAAGAGAGAAAGGAAAACAGAAGTAAAGAAAGAACGAAAATAGTAAATGGTGGGGGTGGGGGTGGGGGTGGGAAACAAAGAAAGAGAAAGCAAAGACAATAAAGAAAGTAAAAATGAATAAAAAAGAGTTAAGTTTAAAAAATATTTAAATAGAAAAAAGAAGATTGGTTAACAAGACTCCGAGATACTTAAACTCCTCCACTTGGGGAAGGACATCTTCCCCGACCCGGAGAAGGCACTCTACCCTTTTCCGGCTCAAGACCATGGCCTCGGATTTGGAGGCACTGATCGTTATCCCAGCTGTTTCACACTCGGCTGCGAACCGCTCCAGTGAGAGCTGTAGATCACGGTCTGATGAAGCCAAAAGAACCACATCATCTGCAAAAAGCAGATGATGTGGTTCTGTCGTGCTGAAGAGAGAGCTGAGTCAAAAGGTGAAGCTCTTGATTTACCGGTTGATCTACGTTCCTACCCTCATCTATGGTCACGAGCTTTGGGTAGTGACCGAAAGAACGAGATCGCGAATACAAGCGGCTGAAATGAGTTTCCTCCGCAGGGTGTCTGGGCTCTCCCTTAGAGATAGGGTGAGAGGCTCGGTCATCCGGGAGGGACTCAGAGTAGAGCCGCTGCTTCACTACGTTGAGAGGAGCCAGTTGAGGTGGCTCGGGCATCTGGTGAGGATGCCTCCTGGACGCCTCCTGGTGAGGTGTTCCGAGCACGTCCCACCGGGAGGAGGCCCCAGGGAAGACCCAGGACACACTGGAGGGACTATGTTTCTTGGCTGGCCTGGGAACGCCTTGGGATTCCTCCGGAGGAGCTGGCCCAAGTGGCTGGGGAGAGGGAAGTCTGGGTCTCCCTGCTTAGACTGCTGCCCCCGCGACCCAAGCCCGGATAAGCGGAAGAAAATAGATGGATGGATGAAGAAAAAAGAAGAAAATAAAGAAAGAAATAAAGTACAACATAAAATAAGAAAATAGAAGTAAGTGAACACACATTGGGCTAACTTGTGACTCACAAGTTGAACACAGTATATATAATGTATATTATGTGGTAAATGGTTTGCATTTATTTAGCACATTTTTAACTTAATTAGGTTCACAAAGTTTTTAAAAACTATGAATATGTCAACTTTTTACAGAATATGTAATAAATATAAAAAGAATTACACTTCCTTAAGCTTTTTAAAATATAAATAAATAAAAACAGATTATTTTTTATAAAATGGAATAAAGAATCAAGTCTGGAAGCAAAACTGTATTTTTGTACTATGTTTTAAATTTTCCATCCAGTCTTGCATAAGACTCAAAGTAAATTATATACTTTCCCAATTCAAAGGCTATAAACACAAAACAGATATGGGTTTGATGTAGGAGGATAAGAAAACGTGTCAAGCTGTTCTCTGCCTCTGAATGCAGTCAGGCATGCTGCAAAGGGTTTTATAGGCTTTTTTCATTCATGTGGTCTCCTGCACATCTGTAAAATATGCACACGGCGGTATTAAAATAACAAAATTATAGCAGGAGTAGGTTTTATGCCACTCACATATAAAAATGTGGCTCACTCAGACATAATTTCCGCAAAGATTACAGACTGATTTTATAATCAAATTTTGAAATCACAATACCATAGGCCATCCAGAGTTTTTGAACTGCAGATGCAAGAAAAAGGTTAAGCAAATAGAATCCCAGAGCAGACAAAAAAGCTTCAGCTCCTGTAGCACACCAACAAACACTGCCAGGAGACTGACGTCAGCACAGAACTGTCACCAAATAAGCCAACGCATGAACAAACTCTTATAAAAGCCACATTCTGACATATCAAGATACAAGAGAGCAGCGCTGAAGATAGTACAGCAATGTCTGCTGCCAGAAAAAGCAAAAAGAAATCACATTTACTTTGTTTTCAACTTGTTTGAGCTTTCAACAAAGATAATGAATAAAAACCGTGAAATGACAGACTTTAGATTGTCAGATTTTGTGAACCAAGCAGGTCATGTTTTTAATTAACCTGCAATTAATTGCTTCACAGTAAGTGTTTACGTAATCTGTAGAACCAACACTCATTATCTTCTCAAAGCGTGGGATGACAGCCGCTCTGGAGCTGCTACAGCTCTGAAACTTTACTCCAAATCAGCTCTGATTTCATAAACACCTACTGCTAATCCTTCAGTTAATTTATACATGCCACCCACAAAACAGTAACCTCATCAGTTAGTTTGTCCCACCAATGTTTTTACAGCTTTTAGACAACAGCTGAGCTCTGTACCACAGATGGAGATAATTAGGCTTTGAATACAAACATCAGATCTTTCTAGAAGTCTGTAAACGGTGTCACCAAACAAAACCTGTTACTGCTTTTAATAGCTCACATTGTTAGCAATAAAACAGAGTCTTACATAGCTTGTCCTATAGTAAGCCAAGTACAACTATTTGCAACAAAACTCAAAAAGTGTACATCTGTGATCTGCAACCTGTGGCTCTTTGGTTCCTTTAAAGCAGCTCTTTGTAACTTTGACCAAAAATAACGTGAAAAAAAATATTTATATTTAGACCCACAACTGAAAAAGCTAATTGCAGCAGTTCTCAGTTTTCCACAATATGTGAATACAATTTCTGTAACAGAATATTATTAGGAACAGGAACAAACATCAATGAGTTTGCTCCAGTACTTTGTTTGCCCATTTAATAATTTAACTTTCAGCCATGCAATGTGGTCTTTCTTTGTAATTCACTAGAAAATTAAACATTTAACACATTTACAGCAAGATTCTTCACATCCTTTGAAAAAAAATATAAGAGAGGAAACAAACTGGTAGACAGTGAAAACCTGGAGGTTTTGTAAATGCTGTAATGCTGCTTATTACCTGTCAAGTATAAACTTTTATTTAAAAGAAATCTTAAAAGGTCTTGTACAGAAAGATCTGGTTGTGCAGCACTGAAATAATACTAATAATAATAATTATAAACAATAATTAAAGCAAAAATCAGTTCAGAATTTGTGTGGGAAAAGCAAGGGCAAAAATTGAATTCAATATTAGGGGGGTGCAGTAAACAAGGAGATTAATTAAAAGCAAATTTTTGGGGAGAAAATTAAGATACAGTCAAATATACTGTTGTAAAATGAAATGAAAAATCAAACATTCATTACTGTTGTGGCCAGGTACTAATTGCAGAAATACACCAAACGTATTTCTCCATAATGTTTATCTAAACTTTTTGAATAGTTGCTATTTTTTTTTTAACTCATTTTGGTCCTCACTTCCGCTTCCGGCTCACATAGTCAGGTGACTTAAAGCATAGATTTAGTTTCCATTTTAGAAAAATATAAAACCAAATAAACTATAAGAACAGATCACTAAAAGCCGATATGGTAGCTGCGTTAGCCGAACTCAAGCTAGCTCTTTACTTCGGTAAAGGACATTACCATGTGCTTAACTGTTCGGTGGTTGTTCTAACTTTAGTTATGACAAGACTTTATCACGGCTTGGTGGGTTTATATGTCTAATATAACCTGTTAGACAGGGCGAGGGCTTTTTTTGTCTTTTCAATTTTTTTATTTCATTTTAGGTAGCATTGGCATGGAGGTGTTTCAGTTAGGGACGTTAGGTGTGCTGTTCGTTCTAGCAGCTATTTTCACCTGGGGGATATTGGAAGGGTGGGTTTTTACTGTGGCTGTTTTTCTTTTTGCTCAACCAGAATTTATGCGTTTATTTGCCTGTCACTTTGATACCTCTAGTTCTGTTTTCTCTTCCTTTTCTTGAGCAATATGACGGGGAAATTAAAGATTATTACTTGGAATGTTAAGGGTCTAAATCACCCCGTTAAAAGGAAAAAAGCCCTCACGCATATGAAAAATCTAGGTGCAGGAATGGTTTTTCTTCAAGAGACCCATCTTAATAACCGGGACAGTACTCGTTTAAAATGTGGGTGGGTGGGGCAGCTTTTCCATTCAACTTTCCAGGGTAAAGCAAGAGGAGTCGCAATACTTATTAATAAAAATATACCATTTACGCCATCAGCAATTGTGGCGGATTCCAATGGGCAATATATTATAGTATCTGGGAATTTTTACAATTTGAACGTCACTTTAGCAAATGTTTATGCTCCAAACTATGATAACCCTCAATTTTTCTCTCATCTTGTTAAATTGCTTCCCTGTCTAGATTCTCATTTGCTGATCATGGGAGGGGATTTTAATTTATGTCTTGACCCTGGGCTAGATAGGTCATCAACAAAACCGGGCTGTGTTACATCCAAGTCGGCAACTTATCTAAAGTCTTTTCTGTGAGAATATGGTGTCGTGGATCTCTGGCAGTTTTTGCACTCCCAGGACAGACAATATTCCTTTTTTTCCCATGCTCATGGGAGTTATAGCAGAATCGATTACTTCTTTATTGATAATCATCTAACCTCATATGTTCAGAACTGTGATTACAAACCCATAGTGATCTCTGACCATGCTCCTCTCTTAATTGAATTTAACATACCTGAAACAGGGGCCCAGAGAAAGCATTGGAGGTTCAACTCCCTCCTGTTGTCCAATGAAGAATTTGTTAAATTTATGTCTAACCAGATTTCCCTGTTTTTAGAAATTAATAACACCCCAGATGTCTCAGTTTCTACTGTCTGGGAAGCCCTCAAGGCGTACATAAAAGGTCAGGTAATATCCTTTGCAGCTAAGAAGAAAAGGGATTCCCTGTCCAAACAAATGGATCTTGAGAGTCAAATTGCAGACTTGGACACTAGGAATGCACAAGATCCATCCCAACAGTTGCATAAGGAATGCTGTAGGCTTCATGCAGAACACAATCTAATTACATCTTAGTCGATAGAATATTTACCTTTGAAAAACAGAAGTAGCACATACGAGCACGGTGATAAGGCTGGGGAGATTTTGGCAAGGCAGCTTAGGGGTGCAAGGGCCAAATTAACTATTGGTGGGATATCATCTCATGATGACATCATTATTACGGACCAGCAAGGAATAAATGATGCTTTTCAGCATTATTATAATAAATTATATAGTTCTGATAATTGTTGCAACCCCGATCTCTTGCAAAACATTTTTGGACGCTTATCCATCCCCAATCTAAACTCAGATCAAGTTGCCGCCCTGGAGATGCCTATTTCGGAGCAGGAGATCTTAGGGGCAATCAAATTGTTACAACCCCGGAAGTCACCTGGTCCAGATGGTTAGCCAAGCGAGTTTTATGCAGCATTCTCTGATCAGCTAGCTCCAATTTTGGCAAACATGTATAAATACTCTTTCCAGAAAGGATCCCTCCCTCCCACTTTGAATCAAGCCTGCATAACACTGCTGCTCAAAAAAGATAAGGATCCTACAGAATGTTCATCTTACAGGCCAATATCATTACTGAACAGTGACTATAAAATATTAGCAAAAGTGTTGGCCTGTTGTCTGGAGCGGGTCCTACCCAGTGTTATATCCCCAGATCAGACAGGGTTTGTTAAAAGTAGACGCTCTTTTTACAATATACGTTGTTTACTGAACATTATGCATATCCCTTGTCAGAATAATTCTGAATACCTTCTCTCCATTGATGCAGAGAAGGCGTTTGACAGAGTAGAATGGATCTATATGTTTGAAACTTTGGAGAGATTTGGTTTTGGTAGGCCATTTATATCTTGGGTTAAGTTACTGTACTCCTCTCCGTCAGCCATGATTCTGACAAATAACCTCTACTCTAAACCATTCAGTTTGCACCGCGGGACCCAGCAGGAGTGCCCACTTAGCCCTTTACTTTTTGCTTTGGCTATTGAGCCTCTGGCTCTGGCAATAAGGATAAACAGCTCTATTAAAGGTATAACCAGGGGTAGGGTTGAGCATAAACTTTCCCTCTATACTGATGACCTTATGTTATACATATCAGAGCCAGAACTGAGCATCCCTCACATCTCAACACTCCTCTCTCAGTTTGGGGAAATCTCTGGGTATAAAGTAAACATGCAAAAAAGTGAGCTTTTCCCTCTGAATGCCTGCCTAGATTATATCACAAGTGCTACACCTTTTAAGATAGCTAATCTTAGCTTTGTCTATTTAGGTATTACAATAACAAAGACTTTGGATGACCTCTAAAAGAGTAACTTTGAGAAATTGCTTACAGAGATCCAACGTGACCTAAATAAGTGGTCTGTACTTCCTCTCTCTCTCTAATAGGAAGAGTGAATACAATCAAGATGTCAGTGCTCCCTAGATTTATATATCTCTTTCAGTGTCTCCCTGTTGTCATTCCAGGTTCTTATTTTAAAAAGTTAGATTCGGCCCTTTCAACTTACATTTGGAATGGCAAAAAACCTCGTCTTAAGAAGGATCATATGCGAAAATCAAAGCAAGATGGGGGTCTAGCCCTTCCTAATATCAGACACTATTTTTGGGTATGTAATTTGTATTGCCTGTCTTTTTGGGTGCACTACAGCTCCAAATGATGGTGGTGGTCCCAATCTTCATGTGCCTCTTTGTCCATGCCAGCTTTGATCGGTGCACCTCTACCAGGGGTGGAAATTAAAAATTTTGTCCACCAGCCATAGTGGCTGGGGGACAAAATTTTTTCCAGCCACTCAAATATTTTACCAGCCACTATTTTTTGTTGTGACAAAAAGTAATTTCATATGATGATGATGATCGACGCGGGTGGATGCAGTTGTGGTGCCCTACAAGCTGACTACTCTTGAAAAACAGAAAATAAAATGGCTTCTCATCACAACACCTACAGTTGTGGTCAAAAGTTTACATACACTTGTAAAGAAACATAATGTTATGGCTGTCTTGAGTTTTCAATAAGTTCTACAACTCTTATTTTTCTGTGATAGA
>NC_051445.1:29786968-29816436 GCF_001649575.2 Kryptolebias marmoratus
GGCTCGACGTAACAGCAGCAACTCGAGCACATTACTGCCCCCTATATGTCAGGAGGACAAATAACGCCTTTTCTGTTCAAATTGCCAACCCGCCACAGTGGCGTGTGTGTTGATCAAATTCACCCGCCACTTCAAATATTTACCCGCATTTGGCGGGTGGCGGGTGCTAATTTCCACCCCTGACCTCTACCCTTACCTCTTAATCATATCTCCTCTAACCGTGTTGTCTATAACTCCCTGGCAATCTACTCTCAATTTAGGAAGCATTTTGGCCTTCGTCAGATGAGTCTTTCCAGTTCAATTGTATTTAATAACCTTTTTCCTCCTTCGTTGCAGGACGCTACTTTTGGTGTGTGGCAAAGTAAGGGCTTAAAAAATTTTAAGGACCTCTATATTGAAAACAAGTTTGCTTCTTTTGAACAATTATCTAACAAATTTGATTTACCAGCCTCACACTTTTTTAGATATTTACAGGTTAGGCATTTTATTACCTCATATATGTCAACATTTCCCGATAAGCCTTCCGATAATATAATCGATGAGTTGATGTCTTTTGACCCAACAAGGAGCAAAGCGATCACTTCCTGGATAAAACTGATCTCCCATTTAGATCTCCGGTCTTTTCCCACAAGTAAACAGTCCTGGGAGCAGGATCTTCAAATCACAATTAGTGAGGCAGTTTGGGCTGATATTTTGGGGACAATCCCCTCTTCATCAATATGCGCGAGACATTCTCTTATCTCTTATCCAATTTAAAGTCGTACATCGGGCATACCTCCATAAATCTAAACTGGCCAGAATCTACCCTCAAATCGACCCTATATGTGACAGATGTAAATTAGAGGAGGCCACACTATTACACATGTTTTGGAACTGCCCCAGGATACAGATATACTGGACTAGTATCTGTGAAGCGCTCTCAGCTGTTTTTGGAGTTAATATTGCTCCAAGCCCACTCATGCTGCTCTTTGGGGTTACTCCTGAGGGTTTAGGTTTACCTAAAGGAGGCAGAAAGTTAATTGCATTCTCAACGTTGCTAGCACGCCGCCTAATTCTCCTTAGATGGAAGGATGCTGCCCCACCCACAGTGTCAAACTGGATAAAAGATGTACTACTTGTATTATGTGATGAGAGGCTCTGAGAATAATTTCCATAAAACCTGGAAATCGTTTATGGTCTTTTTCAATAAACCCTCAACAGAGGTTCAGGAATAGTAGACCCTGGGAATTTTGGCTGAGCAGTGGTTCAATAAATCTTGACATGACTTTTTGTATGGTCTTAACTTTTCAGTTTTTCTTTTTGCTACACACATTGTAAGTGACAGTATGTAGGGGAATGTTGGCCGTTTATTGGGTGGGCTGTGTTTTTGTGTTTTTTTGTTTGTCTTATTTATTATTCTTGTTCGTATATAAAGTGAAACTGCTAATAAATATATTAAACACCAAGAACAGATGACTAAACATATGACCTGCATCCAGACACAATAATAAAGTCCAAAAGGAAAAATTTACATCACAACTACAGGGAGGATGTTGCTATGCATAAAGGTGCAGTGGCTTCTTGAGTTTCCGGATTTAAACCCTATTTTAATACCTTTGAGGCTGATTTAGGCATTAGTTCAGGGCAAAATTCACAAGTGAAGTACAGCTCAACCGAACTTATGTTCATTAGAGACAGTTCCGTTATTAGTATATCACCGATGCTGAAATCTGCACTCTGTAGACAGCGGTCCTGAGGACAACAGGCTGGTGTATCATAGTGAGGGGAGCAACGGTCAAAAGGAAACGTTCCCGAAAACAGAAGAGGGGAAGGCAGGTGGGCACGTTGGCCCAGCTAAAGGCTAGAAGACCACCGATTCAAACTTTCTTTCTGGCCAGTGTTCGCTCACTCGATAAAAAAGTGAACTTGTTACGTGTGAGAGCTCTGCTGAAAGCTAGGGACACTGTGTTCAGGACAGGTGAGACATCAGCACTCAGGGAAGCGAGGAAAGATCTGACTAAAGGGTTTGCGAGGGCCAAAGCCACATACACCCAGAAAACTCAGGGTCACTTCACCACCAACGACCCCCGGCACATGTGGAAGGGCATCAAGTGTATCACAGACTACAACATCAGGGAAGCACAATGCCCAAAGGACCCCTCATTGCCAGATGCACTCAACAGGTTCTATGCCCGCTTTGAGGATCCTAACATGATGCCCCCTAGCACCAAACTTATACCAACAACTGGTGACACGCCCCTCTGCATGATCACAGCAGACGTGAGGAAGATCCTCCAGGGAACTGAGGGACTGTGCACACCAGCTGTATGAGGTGTTGGCAGACAGCTTAAACACCTCACTGTCACTGGCATCTGTCCCCACCTGCTTAAAGACTGCCACCGTTGTCCCTGTCCCCAAGTGGTCCACAGTGACAGGCCTGAATGATGACCAACCTATAGCCTTAACATCGGTAGTTATGAAGTGCTTCGAGAGACTAGTCATGACCCACATCAAGGACTCCATTGACATCACTGTGGACCCACATCAGTACGCCTACAGGAAGAACCGCTCCACTGATGACGCCATCTCATCAGTGGTCCACACAGCCCTCACCCACCTGGAGAACAGAAACTCTTACATCCATTTGCTTTTTTTGTATTTCTCCTCAGCCTTCAATACCAAATCATCCCACAGACCTTGATACAGAAGGTCTCCTCTCTTGGACTGAGTCCCACGCTGGGAAACTGGGTTCTGGACTTCCTGACCAACAGAACTGTCAGGATCCACAACACTGTCTCCTCCTCCATCACCCTCAGCACTGGCTCACCCCAGGGCTGCGTGCTGAGCCCCCTCCTGTTCACTCTGCTGACATATGACTGCTTAGTGAGACACCCCAGCTGACATATAGTGAAGTTTGCGGATGACACTGCAGTAGTGGGATGTATCTCAAACAATAATGAGTCCAAAAACAGAGAGGAGGTGGAACTCCTGGTGCTATGGTGCAAAGAAAATAATCTCTGCATTAATATGAAGAAGACCAAGGAGATGGTGGTGGATTTCAGAAAAGACAAGTGTCCTCTTCCTCCCTTGTACATCGGAGGAGCAGCTGTGGAGGAGGCCTCCAGCTACAGATACCTTGGTGTGCATACAGTATATCCAGTGACCTTACCTGGAGTGCCAACACTTCCTGTCTGGTCAGGAAGGCCCACCGGCATCTCTACTTCCTCAGAAAGCTGCGGAGAGCTGGATTTGGGAGCTCAGTCCTGAGGAGCTTCTATTGCTGTATGGTGGAGAGCATTCTCTGCACCTGTATCACCGTGTGGCACGGAAACTGCACTGCTGCTGAGAGAATGACTCTGCAGAGGGTCATTAAGGCAGCACAGAGGACTGTAGGGAGCAGTCTTCCCACCACCTCAGACCTGTAGACATCACAATACAGAGAGAGGGCGCCCCGCATCATGAAGGACTCCACCCACCCTGCACACAGTCTGTTTCAGCCCCTCCATTCAGGCAGGCGACTGAGGTGCATTCACAACAAGACCACCAGGCTCAGAAACAGTTTCTACCCTGCAGCTGTCAGATTGCTGAACTCGAAAAAAAAACGCACTTAATTCAGCTTCATCTCATATTTACTCTTTTGTATGTTTGTATCTATGTATATGTATGTATATGTGTGTGTGTGTGTGTGTGTGTGTGTGTAGATATGCATATATTTATATATATGCATAGAGAGAGAGAGAGAAAGATGTATTCTCGTCATTTATATTATTTTATTATTTATTTATATGTATTCATTTATTTATTTATTAGGCTTCTTGAACAGGGACTTGAGTCCGAATTTCGTACCACAAACATGCAAGTGTGAGTTGGTATGACAATAAAAGATCCTTGAATCCTTGAGAACAGGACACGCTGACTTATTGTGTTGCCATGGAAATGTGTAAAGAAAAACTCACACCTACAGTATTCACAAAAAATTTTAATATGTTCACTATGCAGAGTGAATAATGATGAGTAAGTGTCAATCTACTTCAAATATGGGGGTAGTTTTCCTCATTCTAAAGATTTAGTCCTATTTTTAGTGTCTTTCTACACTTAAATGTTATCCACTTGTAGGTGATCTAACTAATTAAGTGGCTTCTGAATGTCATGGTCGGAGCTTTAAAGTAAAAGTTTTGAATATATATGCATTTCACTTAGGTTATCCAATATTTCATTTAGAGTATACATGATTGATGTTTTTACTTCTGTATTTTAATATCTGATTATAATTTCATTTAGATTATTATAACTACTATTTTGACTGTCTAAGCTCATGCTTAGATATGTCTGGTGATTTTATTTAGATTATCCTATATTTCATTTAGATTATACATGATTGATGTGTTTTTTCTTTCTTTTTTGTGTGTTTCATTCTGTATTTGCTGTATTGGATTCTGTTTTTGTTTCTGTTGCGAAGAACTTTGGATCTCCTTGTTGCTGAAAAGTGCTATATAAATAAATCTCACTTCACTTCACAACTTCTTCAGTTTTATACTTTTTAGAATTATTCAACAGAAGATTTTTCCCGGTTTTATTTTTGGTAATTTAGTGACATTATGTAAAATTATTACCTATAATCAAATTAGAAATCCAGAAAGCTGTGTACCTGTCTTGTCTGTTTTATTTCATACAGTTAAAATTAAAATCCAAGTGTGTGTGCGAGAGCACATGTGTGAGTAGGGGTATCCGTTTCTCTGGTTTAATCATTAGACTGGACTGACAACTTTGTGTACAAAAAGCAACACAATAAATAATAAGCAACATACATCATATCCTTTTTTTCACAGAAAGTGAAACAAATTGTACAGTTTGTATGGTCAGCTATTGTGTAAACAGCAGGGCTGGATGTTCACACACAAGATTCAACTGCAAGGTGATAAAATGAACAAAATGTGATCTTGTTCCAAATGTTCATGTTTTCCATTTTATTGAGAAGTGGAAACATATAAAACGTGACATGTCATTTGTTTAATGTAAATACCCTGGAAGCAAGTTATTTATACTCGCAGCAGAAAAATAAAATGATGAACGGGCAAAAGAAGTGGGTGCCTTGGGAACACATTGGATAAAAGGTTTTTATGACTCTGCTGCTCCAGAACTCAAACCCAGATCTTCCACAGGATATGTGGGCACTCTCACTTTTGTACTAACAACACAGCCAAACAAAACCTGCCTCCTGGAAGCCATTTATCCATGTTATTCCACCATGCCAGTCCTCAGGCAGCCTTCCTTTGGACCAAACCACTGTCAGAATGATAAGGGGGAGACATAACTTTTGAAAGGCATAAATGTATAATTTTGTCTAAATAAATGGTAGATATGCTTTCTTTTTTTGATATTGCTTAAAAGTATAGTTTCTGCAAATGATTATTGGTAGAGGACAATCTCTTTTTTTCCAAAATTGGAGGGTTCCAGACCCCCAAATCCCCAGGGATTAAAACCCATGGGGAAAACCTACAACTGTCTTCTCTTACAGGAAGTAAACTCATCTCTTAGCTCAAAAAAACCTGAATAGATTTAAAACCATAAATAAGGCTAGCTGGTGTTTATTTTATGTTTTTGTTTATCCATAAAAAACAACTGTCTGCTTGGTCTCCAGTGTTTAGCTGATACTGATTTGTAATAAACTCAATACTTGTGATTTTATTAACATTCAAGCTTTGATATTAAATATCAATATTGTCACAACATAACACAGCCAAACTCATTGAAAAGCCTCTATTTTGTCACAACACAAAAATCCCAATTGAGGAGTTTCCAAAAAGTCCAATTGACAAGCCCCCATTTTGTCACAACGTGGCTCAGGGATTGTGACAAAAACAGAGGGAAATAACACAAGGACTGTATTTTAAATGTTTTATTTAAAAACAGTTTGCTGAAAAAATAAAGAAAATCAAACTTGTCAAAAAAAGAAGTTGTATTAATTTAACATAAGTATCTGTGCATCAAAATTAAAACAAAATATAATATCAAATTTACTTACAGCATTATTATTAGTTTTACTATTTATTATATTATATTATATTATATTATATTATATTATATTATATTATATTATATTATATTATATTATATTATATTATTATTTTTATTATTTATTTTTCCGTAATACAATTATTTTTGCAGCTTGTATTATTCAGGCAGCAGTGGTAATAGTAAATGCATTTCAGTTTTTAAATGTTTGTTTTAATACTATGAAATTGTGGCATTTTTGCTCAAATTTACACTGTAACAGTCTCCTAACGACCCGTGCCTTGCTATAATTAATGACATATGAGTATTTTCATTATACAGTGCAGCACTGAAATTTTGTCAGGTTGTGTTTGCGCTTAATTCTTAATCTGATAATTCCTAAAACAGATAGTTTAACTTTGACTCCACCATCTAAACCACACGAGAATAAATAAATGTTGAAATTGTGTTTTTGTTTTATATATAATTAATTTAATTCTTTATTGTGTTGTTCAGCTGCACAGCTACGTAAATGTAATTGGTATTGTGCAGCAGTGTTTCTAATGAGTGAGTCCTTTTAAGCAATATTTGTGTTCATGAAGCACTGATAAATATATGGTCCAAAAAGATAGTGCTGAATTATAATATTTTTAGATAGTCATTTAAAAATAACAGAAAATATTGGGATAAACTTTTAAGTCCATGCTGCCCATGTCTATATAAAAGCGTTAAAACTTGGATATGGCCAATTCTATTTCAAATCTGTTTCTTACATATGCATGACACACTAGACTAAAAAAACTCCCCACAAATAATAAAACAGGCAGACACACAAACATATCAGTTGTGTGTTTCTGTTACAACTAATGGCAAACGAACAGACACTTAAATCCAAACAAAGAAAAATACATGACTAAGGTCATAAATAAATAAACAACAACAATAATAATAATAATAATAATAACAATAATAATAATACAATCTGCAGTCTCATACAACTTCATCTTCAACAATCCAAGATACAAAGTTAAGTTTATTAACAACATAAACACACAAAAAAATATTTGTGTCAAGTGAACCTTGTGGAGCTCACTGTGGTTGTCAGATGATCACATTATCATGAAGTTAACTCTTACAGAAGCAGGAATGAATACTCACGTGAGAACATAGTTGACGCTGACGATGCAGTGAGGTCGTGATGAGCGGCTGTTGTGTACAATGGTTGCATAACTCTGAACCCAGACCCAGCCTCCATGTTTAGCCAGGAAACGATAATACTTTGTGGTGACCTGTCCTTTCACCAGTACTAAACAAACACAAAAAAAAGAAAAGAAAAACAAACTTTATTGCCAAAAAATCTTAAGAAACAACAATGTAATTATCTTTTAGTTAGTAACCATGTCATGATGGAATCCCTCCATATGTGAAACAAAAAGCATTTTAGAAAACACTGTGATAGTTTAAACATCTGCTCTAGATTATTCTGTTGTAGCCGTTTAGGTCAAACCTTGAAAATATTATGCGCAAGCTCATGTGGTATTGTCATGCTCAGAGTGTGTTGTGAGTGACTCTCAGCTACTACCTACTTTAGAGTTAAGCTGAAATAAAAAACTTAGTTATAGCTAAGTTAGTTATAGCTAATTTTGTTGAGTTACAGACAATTTGAGAGGCTATTGTGGATTAGCTGTGGTGACCATCTTAAATTGGATTGATTCTAAAAGCTAATCAGATGTAGATGTACATCCAATGATCACTTTATGACAGTTTCATTTAAATCCGTCCCATGGTTCATGAGATTTTTTGCTAACAGCACTTTTAAGCACCTTAAGCAAGAACATCTTAACATTTCTGCTGAAATAATTGTGTATTCAGAAACTGATGGAGTTGTAAAGTAGGGATGGGGAATACTATTTTCTGATGCATTTTGATGTGAATTCTGAATAGATTAAAAAAAATAAAATAATAATAATATATATATATATATATATATATAATTTACTGTTAATATCCTGTAACATCCTGCAAAAGGTGGAACTGTATGCCCTGAAAGGGCAGCACCTGGATGGTTTATGGTTTGCACACAACAGAGACAAACTTCTCCCTCTGTGTTTGGAAGAACTTTGGCTTTCATGAAGTTGACGGGGAAATGATGTTCACAAAAATCACAATATATTCAAGTTGTGTTCACATTTCCACAAGAAAGAGGAGGAAAAACTGCCAGTCATTGCTGTCACTTCGAACAGTATTATCTGGGCTGTGACTGTTGGAGACTTACTGGCATAAGGGAATTGTGATGGAGTCTCTAGAATGTATCAAAACATTTGAGGGTGTCCTCAATCAATCATAATTAATAAAAAAAAAACTGGTTCAAATCTGGGCAGCACACGGAGCAGTGGTTAGAGATGTTACCTCACAGCACAGTGTATACCTTGCCTCTTGCACAGTGACTGCTGGAGCTAGATACCAGTTACCCCACGACCCAGAAAAGCAAGTAAAGAAAATTAATTTCTTAAGTTTACCCCAGCAGATTATATCATCAGTGTGGGGGAGAATGACAAGATGGGTGCAAAGTGGGTTGAGGTTGCTAGAAGGTGGGTGGAGGTAGACAACAATATAATGTGCACAAATACAGTTTTGCAATGCACAGGAAAAAGGCCATGATTTTCGAAAATTGGGAACTCAAAATGCAGCTGCATGGCTTGCTGGTCGCAAACGTTTATAATTCAATGAGACCACGATGAAATATTCACCTATTTCCTCACTATTCTGAGTTGCCAATTAAACTAACAGTTGCAGCCCAGAGAGACACTACCTTTTTTTCGATCCTTTGGAGCCAAAACATTAACTGATCCTTCTTTGTCAAAGATACTAACACAGCCATTGCTACACTCTAAAACAAAAACAGAATGGTGGAAACACGTGAAACATGTGATGCATGGACAACCATTGCCACAGAATCTTATGTTGCTGTACTGAGCATTTTGACTCTATCTTTGTTAATTTATTCTCAAAAATCTAGTTTGAATGAAAACTGTTTTATACTGCAGTGTAGAGCAAAAAACATTATTTCTTTTAGGCCAGGATTTTGCTTGAAGTCTGACTATGGATGCTCCTGCTCAGACTAACCATTATTAGCTTGTGGACCCACTTATAAAGCAAATTCTTTTTTATTTAATTTTAAAACAGCTTGAGTCTTTAAAACTTCATAGCCCCTCACGCAAATGATAATACTTTGCTATGACAAAGCACAAACACACATACACAAAAGCAATACAGTTAAGTCTTATTGCAATGTGCAACTTACACAGATGATGTGCACAGCGAAGATGGAAGGAGTCACAGCTGTGGACGTGATGATAAAGAGTCTTCTCTATCAGATCCTGAGGCTCATAGCCTGTCAGCTCTGCAACCCTGATCAACACACATGCAGAAATACCCCCACACATTTTTATCATAAGCAGTGATTCATACCACAGGGACAAGCTGTTTATCCCCACAAGAGTAACAACAGCTGGGATAACTGCAGCATGTGAACACCCATTCTTAGGACACACTAAGGCTTGTCACATTCACACACACACATACATTAATTATTAAACACTTTGCTATATTTAATGTTCTAATAATATTCTGTAGACATACATTAACATGCTATACATGCAAATATTAGGGTTTCTCCACACTTTCTATTTCACAATCCCAGTTTTTTCTAAACCAAACTTTCAGATTTTTTTGTTAATTTTTTTAAACCCAAATATCTGTTTGGTCAGTAAGGGATGGGAAGTAAAATCCAGTTTTAGATGCATTGCTTTACAAACATGGAAGATTATGAATCAAATTTTAAATATTGTAATCAATTTTATTAATGTTATTTTGTGCAGCCACTTTAAGAGAGTCAGTAGAGTAGCTGATGCATGGCACCATTTGTCTTGGTAGGGTGACCATAGCTCCCTGCAGATGAAACATGTTGTAGAAAAGATGTGTGTTTTCACAGCTTTTGTTTACTGCACCCTGGAGAATTTCTGTATGTATGTAATAGCTGAAGTTATCATAACATGACTGTTTTCAGTAATGACTTTTAAATGTTTGATTTATGTATAAATTTCCAATGCTAATTGCGTTGGTTTATGTGTGACGTTTCAATGTTAACATCTATGCTAATTATTGGTCAGCAGCCTGGGATTACTTGGGTTTTTAACATATGGTATTGTGCACTCATTATTAGGCATGGAAATATATAAATCAGTGTTTCTTTGTGTAAAATAGGATTTTCATTTAGGTTTCAAGTTAATCAGATGGATCAATAATTGTTTCATAATGGCATTATAAATAGTAATCAAATTGTTAAGTGTCTAAACATTACCACACTTATTGAACAGTGGTGCTGTTTTATTAGTATACTTAAGTAAAATTATTACACTTGAGAAGGCTGTCTTCTTCAACTTTTTTTTTTTTTCATTTATTTTTAATTTTCAAATTAATGCATCATGGAAGGAAATACAACTACAGTACTTACTGCTAAAGAAGATGTGATATTTTTTTTTGCTATTTTATTTAAATTGTTTAAAAACTAATACATGTAAAGGTTTTATGGCCTAATTCAAATACTTTTTAATCAAAGTCTTACAAATTCCCATTACCCAAAAACACAGATCTGATTTTAAACTTTAAATATGTCTTAATACATGAGCCAATATGTTAGTTTGCTATAAAGTTGTGCATCATTCTTGATACGAAAAGTTTAGGTAGGGTATGTCAACGAAAAAATTCTGGGTTCTTTTGATTTTATTTTCCAGACTTTGCAAATCCTGGTGGTAAAAGAAAATCTTTACTACAGTGTTGTGAAAAAGTATTTGCCCCTTTACAGATTTCTTCTGATTTTCTTTTTTGGTCACACTTGCATGTTTCAGATCATCAAACAAATGTTCACATCAATTGACAACAAAAGTCATCGCACTGTACAAAAACATTAACAAACATTATAAAAGCCAGTTAGTAAAACTTATCTATGGAAGCCAGCAGACTGTGCTGAATCTTCACTTTGTCCCAGTCTCCCATCCTGAACAGCACATTGGCAACAGTGGAAAGAAAAAACTCTAAACTTTAACAGGAAGGATCCTCCAGCAGAATCAGGCTCAGGATGAGCGGCCATCTGCTTTGACCAACTGGGGTTGGAGAGGACAGGAAAGAGACACAGACAAACACAGAATGGCTGGTCCAGGTGTAGCCATCATACAAAGATAACCTGAATGAATACATAATGCAGTTTTTAAATGATGATTTCACCTATTCAGAGTAAAAAGCTATCCAAACCAACCTGGTCCTGTGTAAAGAGTAATTGTCCCCTAAACATAATAAATGGTTGTGCCAAATTGATGGCAACAACTGCAAACAAGCATTTGTGATAACTATCAGTCAGTCTTTCAAATGGATGAGGAGGAATTTTGTTGCTGTGCTTCAGATCAGTGTCTTGCTGCAGAACTCAAAGGGCCTTTGACCTTAAAGTCACAAACTGATGGCCGGACATTCTACTTCAGGATTTTCTGGTAGAAAAGATAATTCATGCTTCTATTGATTACAGCAAGTTGTCCAGGTCCTGAAGCAGCAAAGCAGCCGACATTATCACACTACCACCACCATGTTTGACCAAAGGTATGGTGTTTTTTTCCTCAAATGCAGTGTTAGTTTTATGCCAGATCTAAGAGGATGTACAACTTCCAAAAGGTTCCACTTTTGTCTCGTCAGTTCATGTAATATTTTCTCAAATGTCTTTGGAATCATCAAGATGTTTCTTGTTTTTTTTTACCATTTTTTTTACCAGGTAGTAGCTGAGAGTCACTCAAAAGATTTGAATAGCTTTCTTCCCTCGATAAATAAAATCATCATTTGAAAACTGAATGTTGTATTTACTCAGATTATCTTTGATATTTACATTTTTTGACAATCTGAAATGTGTAAGTGTTACACAAAAAAGCAAAAGCAGAAGAAATCTGTAAGTGAATACCTTTTCACAACACTGTGTGTACAACTTTTAAATACAGTTAATGTCATAATAAATACCCAGCTGGTTTGAGCAACTTTCAGAAATAGAATTCTTTTTTATTTTAATGCAATGGGTAATAAAGTCAGGAAAAACTAATGTTTTGCTTTAACATACTGTATTTTGTTTTTTATTTTCTACTTAACAAGACCTGGAGAATACTGAAATGAAATTTCATATTTTGAAGACTGTGTAGACTGTGTGTGCAGGCAGATCCAGAAAACAGAGTGTACCGGGAATCGAGGAAGATAAGCTTCATGTCCAGACTGGCTCTGAACATGAACATGTTGCTGTGCAGTTTGATCTCAGTGACGGCACTAGGTGGCAATGAGTGACCGACAGCCACGAGTCCGATGTTCTGATAGCAGCCGTCAAACGGAGACATGTCCAGGCTGTATTGACGGATCTTCAGGTAGCCACTGCAGTGGATCACCTGGACCAAAAGTTCACAAATATATCAATCAAACGTGTTCCAGCAGCCTTTTACTTCAAGATTTCACTCAAAGTGATTTCATTCAGCTTTTTATTTAAAATTAATCATGATGAAAAATGAAATACATGCAGCTGTGATAACTTGTCCAACATAGTTAATTGAAAATCAGTCACTCTGCAGAGGTTTATAAGATGATATGATCACATCTATCAGACATAAAGATTCAACTTCTATTGGTTTAACTATTGCAAAAATATTCATCCCACTTGGTAATCTTTGTACTTTGTTGCTTTACAATGTGGAAAATAAATTAATTTTTAATTTGATTAAAAGCAATAAGTCTAAAAAAACTCCAGATTGATAAAGTTAAAAGGGGAAAACCTGTTTTAAATGATTTTAAAATATAAAACTGAAAAGTGGTGCATGCATATTTATTCACACCATTTGCTTTGAAGCCCAAACCATTACCTTCAGAAGCCACATAATTAGTTAAATAAGATCCACCTGTGAGTGACCTAAGTGCCAAATTACCCAAACCTATCAAATGATAAACAGCTGTTGTAACAGTCCCCAGAATCAAAACCAGTTTAACACCTCTAAGTAGTATGGACTATCACTAAGCAAGAAACAGTACGGAGACCAAAGAACTCTCTGCACAAATCAAAGACAATGTTCTGGAGAATTACAGATCATGGTTGGGTTACAAAAAATAAATCCATAATTAGGAAATGGAAAGAAGATGCCGCCACAGCAAACCTGCCAAGAGAGGGTAATCCAACAAAACTCACAGAGCGGGTGAGGAGGCCATTAATCAAAGAAAAATCCAGGAGGTCAAAAATAACCCTGATGGAGCTGGGCAGATCTTCTGCAGAGATGGGATATCTGTTTATAGGACCACTAGAAGCTGCACAGAGCTGAGCTTCATAGAAGAGTGGCAGGAAAAAGATAATGATTAACAATATTAAAAAGACAGATTGTTTGGAAGGTGCTGTGGTCGGATGAGACCAAACATCAAGAACAACATTATGTCTGAGGCAAATCTACCACTTCTCATCCAGCTGAGAGGACCATTCTGACAGTGAAGCATGGTGGTGGGAATATTTTCCATCATTCTGTGGGGGGTGTTGTGGGAGTATGGGGTGTTGTGGTCATTTTTAAGAGCTAGTCGATCCCTGTATAAACAAAGGAAGAGCTGTGTTTGCATCTTCGGCACAAATTTGAGCTTGATCTCAGTGCAGGTTGGAGACTGCCAGGGCTGTCCCATGTTTACGATTCTGTTTGTAGTGTTCATAAGCAGGAACAGGTGGTTTGAGTTTTTTCTGTGTTATGGTTTTGTTTTATTTTTAGTTTGTTGGTTTGTTTGGTTTCTGTCTTGTCTCTTGTTTCATGTTTCATTTGCTCCTCCTCAGTCTCTCTCTCTTTGTCTCCCTGCCACACCTACACCTGTCCCCACTTTGTAATCACGTCACCTGTCTCCATTTACCTAATTATCCTCAGTCTTTAAAACCCGGTCATTGCCTTCCACACTCCGCTGGTTCATTGTTTGATGTTGTTAGTTTCTGTCCTGCCCATTCCTGTTTCTTGTTCCTATTTCGGTTGGTATTTGTTTCCTGTAGTTTTTGATTTAGTTTTTATCTTAATAGTTTGCTGCCTCGACAGCTTTTGTTTTCGTTTTGTCATTAGTTTAATAAATTAGTTTCCTTTCAAGTATTAGTCTGCGTTCTGGGTTCGCCTCCGTCATCACCACCTTTCATGACAAACTCAAGGTGAAGTTGTAATGAAGATGGTGTCTGATGTGGGAATCGCAGGGTCTCATCTCTGCTATTTGCAGTTGTTGTGGTTCTGTTGGTGTCTTCAAACCATGACTTTCAGCATCAAGCAGCTGGAATAAAAGTATTGTCCTCTAAGTCCGAGACTATGTTTTAAACCAAAAAAAGGTGAATAGTCCCTGCTGGTTTGTTGAGTCTCTGCTTTAAGTGGAGGAATTTAAGTATCTGGGTCATGAATCAAGGATGTTGCTTCAGTTTGTAGTAGTGAAGAAAGTGGTGAATTGAAAGGCAAAGCTCTTGATTTACAGGTCCATCTACATTCCAGCCCTCACCTACGGACATGAGGTATGGTTTTCTGACCTAAAGAACGAGATCCCAGTTACAAATGGCTGAAATGAGCCATGGGGTGGCTGGGATTAGCTTCCGAGATAAGGTGAAGGACTGTCATCCGGGGAAGCTCGGAGTAGAGCCGCTGCTCCTCCACATCAAAATGAGTCAGCTGAGGTAGTTCAGGCATTAGGATCTCTCCCTTTAGAGGTTTTCCGGGTATGTCCTACTAAGAGGAGACCCCAGGGCATGCACAGAATTTACTAGAGGGATTATATGTCCTCTCTCTTGCCTGGGAACATCTTGGGACCCCCAGGAGGAGCTGGAGAGTGTTGCTGGGTAGAGGAATGTCAGGGTTTTCCTCCTGGACCTATTCCCTCTCAACCCTACCAGGAATAAACAGTAGAAGATTGATGGATGGTTGTTTTGAAGAAGATTCAAACTGTGTAAGCAAGTGTAAAGATCTGATCCACTGTTCCATGGCCAGGACAAATTTCTCCTCCTGAATTCAAGGTTTAACAATCAGTCAGAGTCTTCCTTACAACATTCTGGAAAACCTTCCTGGAGAGGCTGAAAAGAGGGATGCTTCAATTGTTGGGACACACACACTACAGCCTCCTTTTTCAAAAATTCAAACTACCAACCTGATCTGCCACCCTACAAGTTTTATCTCAGCTTAACAACTACTTAAGCAACCTCTACCATAGTAATGAACTTCAGACTCTGCCCCCTCAAAGGTGGACATGGTGACCAGATTAATAAGATTCTCAAAACACTCCCTCCACCCTCTTACAGTATTTCTAATTCAGATCAGGAGTTCCACACCCAAGCCAAGCACAGCCTGGAACACGGCACCCTTTCCCTTTTGGAGTCGCCAAACGGTTTGTCAGAACATCCTCATCTATAGTCTCGCTGAATTCCTCCCATGCTCAAGTTTTTGCATCCACAAAAAGAAGCCACAGTTCTTTTGGCCATCCTGTACTGGTCAGCTGCTTGAAGAGTCCTCTGGGAGAGCCAAGCACTAAAGACACCCTTCTTTAGCTTAACAGACTACATCACTTCTGGTTTCCACCAGCATGTTTTTCATTTGCCACTGCAACATTAATGAGTTTCAGGGTGCAGCTGCTGAAAACAACATCTGCAATAGAGGCCCTGAACATGGTCCATTTGGATTCCATGTTGCCGAGCTCCCATGGAACATGTGAAAAACTCTCCCGAAGGTATGAGTTAAAGACCTCTCAGACAGGGGGCTCCAACATATGTTCCTCAATCACCCTCACTATTTGTTTGGGTCTACAAATAGTTCTGTCTGGCAATCTCCACTGCCACCGGATTAAACTAACCACCATGCGATGAGCAATTGACAGCTCTACCCCTCTCTTTACACAAGTGTCCAAGACACATGGCCAGGTTTAATGATACCATTACAAAGGTGAAGTTGGCATAAGGTGGCCTGGTACCAAGTACTCTTATAGACCACCCTATGCTCAAACATTGTGTTCATTGTGGACAGCCCATCCCTAGCTCATAAGATGAATAACAAAACACTGCTTGGGTTTAGATCAGGTAGACTGTTTCTCCCAATCACTCCCCTTCAGATGATTCTGTCAATGCCTACATGGACAATGAAGTTACCCAAGAGAACAACAGAATCCCAAGATGGCGCCTCGTCAGGACACCATCCAGAGACTCCAGGATGTTTGTGTAATCTGAACTGGTGTTCAAAGCATAAGCACAACCAACAGTCTAAATTTTCCTGTCTGCAGCTTGAGGCTTGAAGCTGCAGACAGGCGACCCTCTTGTTCACTTGGGTGAACTCTCCACATCCATCAGTTGCCTCTCTCGCTAGGCAACTTCAGAGTAGGAAGGAGTCTATCCCCTTCAGGAGTTTTGTTCTAGAGCACAAGCTGTGTGTGGAGGTGAGCCCAACTATAAAATATGGGTATTGCTTAACCTCACACTTAAGCTTTGGCCTTATTTGCATGGTAGCCAACCTCAACGGTCATGTTCACAGGTAAAGGGTCCACAGGGAGGTGACCTCCTGTCTCTTTTGGGCTTGCCCTGGCTGAGCCCCAGCCTCCTGGGCAGTTTTGAAACATCATTTTGTAAAACTATCTTTTATTTAAAAATAAATGTGGGAGGGATGTTTTTTTTAAGGAAGGACTAACCTATGCTGAGTCTGTGCAACATATGGTCTACATTTATATAGCACATATTTAAACTTACCTTTATTCAAAACGTGTTTTACAATGAGAACTAATACTGTAACATTGTTCAGCTTTTATATAATTTTAATCTAAAGAAAATATTTTTATTTGTCAAAACAATTTATTTTCAGAAATTTAGATTTTATCTTTTAGAAAATGAAAGAAAGAATAAAGTATGAAAAATCTTATCTAGAACTGCAAAGTACTAATAATAAATTCTGCATATTTCAGTACTTTTCAAGCTTGCACAACAACCCTGGGATCAAATGTTTAATGAAAAAGGCCATAATGGACATGGTGATGTACAACTCAGGCTGTGATTAATGGACCACCTCCAGCCCAGGGGCCTCATGTACAAAGGGTGTAGATTCACAAAAATGTGGCACACACCATTTTTCATGCAAAACTGCAGATGTATCGAGGATGAATTGACTGTGGAAATGTGAGAAGCCCCACATGAACTTTATAGCTGGTGAAGGCTTTTTTATATAGTTATTGGTCTGTTTAGCAAAACCTAGAGCAGGGGTAGGCAACCCTGGTCCTGAAGAGCTACTATCCTGCATGTTTTACTTGTTTCTCTGCTCTAACACATCTCATTTGAATCAATGTGTCAAACAGTCTTCTGTAGAACATGAAGAGGTAATTTAACCACTGAATCAGGTGTGTTGGAGAAGGGAAACAAGTAAAACATGCAGGATAGTGGCTCTCCAAGACCAGGGTTGCCTACCCCTGACTTAGAGGGTGTGCTGGGAAACTGGTAATAATGTGACAATAATTATATACACTAGAGACACACGAGGAACTGAACTAATACATCTACATCTCATGTATGTATACATGAGTGGATATGAAATCATGGTCAAAGTGTGCAAAAAATACCTTACCCAACGATGGCTTTAGCCTTATTTTATTATTAATACAACTACTACTACTACTACTAAGATTGCAGTCTTTTCATTGACCATTTTTCTTTTCTTTTAGGCGACTTCTCACAGGTCGGTCACAGACATTGACTCCAGTTTCTGCCCACTTGATTCTCATTTATTTTGTTGTGCATTTTTTGTTTTCAAGACATACTGCTTTAAGTTTTCTATCTTGATTCTTTGTCTTCTTTGGTCTACTAGTATACTTCCCTTTTACAACTTTATTTTTTGTTTGTACTTTGTCCAGCTGACTGGGACAACAATCATCTTCTGCAACATTCTGTGATGATCTACCTTCTTGAAGAACTTTCCTAATCCTCTCCTTTGTTTCAACTGGCTCTCTCAACTCTCTTGGGTTGGAGCTGTGATTCATGTCAATCTGCTTTGTGCAACAGCTCTCCAAGATGTGAGCTCTTTTTTAAACTGAAGACTAATTAGCAGATTTGATCTGAAACAGGTGTTTGTTCTAGAAGTGCAAATCATATTGATTTTACAAATTTTTCTTGTACTTGATCTAAAAAGAAGCGACTGTTTTATTGTTTCTTATTACAAAAAGGTTGACATTTAGAAAAATGTGTCACAATTGTGATAAAAAAAAAACAACAACAACAATTTAAAGAATATCTTCCAAGATAGATGATCTTTTTTGCCAGAGGTTGTTGCACTTTTATAGGACCTTCAAGATAAAGGTCACAAAGTGCTTCACAACAAAACAAAAGCCTTAAAAATAATTAAAATTAGCTTGTGACTGAACAACAATTAAAATTTGGTTTAAAAAGCAAGTTTAAAAAAAGAGTTTAAGCTGATTTTTAAAAGACACCAGTTAGTCAAGAGATCTCAAGCTCAAAGGAAGAAATTTCCAGTCTGTGGGCCAAAAAGCTTTTTGCTCCAAAAGCTTTTTCTCCTTTTGTTTTCAGCCTTGTGCATTGCATTGACAACATTGCATTGTTCTGTTTACTCAACCTCAGGGACCTGCTGGGGATGTGTGGATGCAAAAGTTCTACAATGTACACTAGTGCTTGACCATGTAGAGATCTAAAAGTCAAAACCAGAATCTTAAAATGAACTTTAAAATTGATGGAAAGCAAGTCCAACTGAAATAACTATCTAACATTTGAATACTTTGATGATTTGGTCAGAAGCCTTGAGAATAACATTCTGAACAACCTGCAGATGATCCAAGAAGGCTTTGTTAAGGCAAGCGAACAAAGAGTTGCAGTAACTGATGTTGTTATTTTTTTCACATGTAGACATGATTTTTGGAGGAAAATCACTCATGCAGGGCATATTTGCATATTTAAGTGGAGGCGTGTCAGGGGAGGTATCTCATATGCTCTCAGTTCCACGTTTATCAGGATGTAAAAAGGAAATGTGCTTGGATGTATGTGTATGCATTGTTTCATATATTTGGATTTGTTTATGCGTATGCCTTTTTCTTGATTTAAGCATATGTCATGTTTCAGTTGATAATCCACACAAGTTTTTGTACATGAGGCCCATGGTCCAGGACAGGAATCACTTTAATAGAAAAAAAGGAATGGCGTTTGTTTACATGTGTTGTGTCAAATAATTCACAATTCTATGGATGAATTAAAATTAAACTACAAAAGATTGACTGTTGGGCGATTGAAATTTGTTATTAGTTCTATATTATTTTTTTGAGTTCAGTAGATTTCATATGAGTTGTTCCTCCAGATTATTAGTTAATAACATTAAGAACATTCTTGTTAAAATGAGTTTAGCAGTGTGAATGAAGCACCTTGTAGCCTCCACAGGTGAGACCAGCATTTCTTTTAGCGAGGACACATTTCATTCTCAGGAAGAAGGAGCGCTCCATCTCATATTCTGTAAAAACATGTAAAAACGGTGATGTTATTTATGCTGTGCGGTGTGTCTGTGGCATAAAGTCTTCATCTGCTGATTACCTTTTACATAGTGTGAGTGATAAGGCTGATGTGCTGTGAGGACGGCTGTCATCTCATCATGGTCAGCTGGATGAATATATTCATAAATGCTGTTTCCCGTCAATTCTACCTGTTGAAGTGAACATTCAGTTCAGAACTGGGTCAGAACAGAACCATTCAATACCTCATTAGGCTTGTCAAACCCACCTGTGACAGACCCAAGTGCACTGAGGCTGTTTCTGATATGTACATGATCTTCCCATCTGGAGCAACCACAAAAATGAAGCCGTCCAGCGTCTGAAAAAAAACAAAAAATGAGTCCTATTTTACTATAGGCTAGGAATATTTCTCTTTCAGAAAAAAAAAATGAACTGCTTTTTTTAACAATATGTTTATAATCTTGTCAAACCTCACAGAGCAGCTGTCAAAGCAACACAATGTACTACCAGAGGAACAACTTGAAAAAAGACAAAATAAATGTCTAAACTACAAAAATTTTGAAGATTTTTTGAAGGAGCAAATGAATCCCAACAAACATCGACCTTCTCGTAAAAATCCCATTTTCAATTACTTTTGTCATATTTAAGCTGACAAAATGCCTACATTTTGATGTATGAACTGTATAAGAAGCATTAAAGCTGTTAAAGCTGCTGCCAGTAGCTTATTATGGTCACCATGGTAACCACACACCTTTGTCTCTCAGTCCCTGACAGAATGACAAAAATGTGAAGTGGAAGGGTAACACAATTGGTGAGCTCTTTCTGATATACCCAACACACAAACAACCAACCATGCACAAACTCACATTTAAGACCAAATTAGAATTTTCAATCAACTTAAAGTGCAAATGTTTGGATTGTGAAAGATAAACAGGAGTCCCAGAGAAAACCTGCACATCCACAGGGACAACATACAAACTTCTCAATATGTGTCTGTTTTTGATAAACAACTACAAAATGTAATTTGATCAGAAATCAGCTTTGATTGTAGGAAAGTATTTTTTGATTACACAAAGACGACAGGGAATGTATTAAAAGTACAACAAAGGAACAAATGTGTCACCACAACATCAGCATGATCAGAGCAGTCATGATGTGAATACTGAGGGTGGACGACCCATTCACCTCAACACAGAAACTGCAAGCAAGAAATTTTAGATCCTAAAATCTATCAAACGCTCATGACTTCTTTATAAGCTAGAAGTATTTTTTTATGTAGTCTACATGTCAGCTTTGTTTTCCAATGAGGGGCTACAGAAGTTCTTATTACAGATTCACTGGCATTCACACTTGAGTATGTATTTATTGAAAATATTCAAATTACTTTCTTTTTCTCCTTCTACTTGACCTATTAACTGCTATAATGCTATTAATTACAACAAACTCAAAAATAAACAGGAGGAAGTGCCATCTACTACGCAAATACTACTTCTTTCTTTCTCTATAACACAAAATTATTCTCTTATCATTAGGGCTGTGCAATCAATTGCATTTTTTATTTTAGCTCCAAACAATCACAAAAACAGTGTAAGTGACAAAATTTTTTTGCCACATTCTGCCTTGTGAACATGCTCCCTTTTTGCTTTGACCCCTAAATCAAGCGCTGCAGCCTCTGTGAGACATTCAAGGGGGAGGGGGCACATACTGACGACCCCAGCATACTCCATAAGAAGTCAAGAAGTCGGTTCACGGTCACGTGATTGCGAGACATTTGTTTTTACACACACCTTTCATATTCCACGAAACTTTTAGATCAGAACTCCCAGGAAGACGGATGTATTTTCTAACAGCCTCGACCAGCTGCCTCTCAGCAGAGCAGTAGAAGCCAATTGACTCCACTGAACCTCACATGCTTTTCCGCATAAACACACCCACAACAACTTCTGACCAATCACACAATACTTGATGCAAACCCCTGTGAGGAAAAAGTTTGGCCCGGCCGGGCCTTGTATCAGGACGTAGAGGACGAAGCTGCTATGCAAATAAAAATGACGCAATTTTTGCCACACAACCATAAGAACGAGAGCAGACTTCATGACTTTTTATGGAGTAAGGAAAGACCTTTATAGAGCTTTGCAGCAGGCTTTCACAATCTACCACATTTAACACCAAGCTTTAAGTTTATGGCAGAACTGTCTAAACAATAAGTGTGATATGGGAGAAAAATCTTTCAGTAGGTTTTGTCAGACTGACAGGACATGCACTGAGAAATGTTCACAGTAAGTCGGCTGTCGGCTGCAATATAGAACATGTGCAGGTTCTCCCAGTTACAGAGAAAAGAGCTGCGTGGCTTCATTTTATTTTTGATGGCAATGTCCCCGTGATATTGCCAATGAAAGTTGTAGTTTGAACAGCTCACCTGTCCCAGAAACACGCCTCTGTTAAAGTCACAACAGGTTTGTTTAAACTAACATGAGAACTATATATATATAAAAGAGAAGAAAAGTTGAAAAAACAAGTCAGTAAGATTTTAGGTTTTGAGATGGGACACTGAGTTGGGTGGGCATGGCCAACAGCAGCTTCTTTGCATAATAGTGACATAGCCCTAAAACCGCTCATTCTGAAATGAACTCACAACAGGCAGAAGTGATCAGGTGAAATCTCAATATATGAGAATGATTTAGTGTATTAAATGTAGTGAACATGTTTTGTATAGCCTACAGACCTATCCTGACTTGTTCAAGGTAGCATTATAGGTCCCCTTTAACATTATGCTGAATCTAAAATAATTTTCATAGCAATTATGACTGATTTTTGCCTTCCACTGTTAATAAGTTGATTATTTGCATATTAGAACCCAGAACAGATTTTAGGCAAATTAAAAAAAAAAAAATTACTGTAATCACTGTTTTTGCTAAAACTAATTCAGTCAAAATGGAGAAAAATAGTTTTAGAATTAAATTTTTTACAAAAAGTTGAATTTACTGTCTTCTTGGTGTTTGTTTTTGTTAGAAAACAAAATATTTATTACTGTAATTTTATTGATGATTCCGTGCATAGTCTGTTTGTATCAATAAACTGTATCAATCTGATACAATACTAATGTTGGTATTAATAATATCTGAATTTGAATCGATTCACACACCCCTACTGTCATCAAAACAACAGATAAACAAGGCTGCATCATTATCACCATCTTCATCTGTGAATTAAATAAAATGTAGATCTAATAGTTTTACTCTATTTACTGTAATTTTAAACAGTAAACTTTAAACAACTTTTTTTTTACAAATGGAAGGTTTTTTTGTCCTCTGAAATATATACTGCATGTGCATAGTAGAGCTGCATGATACTGTAACAGAAAAACCTGCAATGAGTGACAGTATTGTTTAATATTACAATGACGACATCAAAAACCCACATTTTCCTCACTCCTCACTTTCTCTTCTGTTATCACTCTCATACAAACCAGGTGTGAGCATCAGGGCCAGTGGGAGTCTATTAGGTTGAACTATTATAAGTTAAATTATTAGCATGCACAACATGAATGCATTGTACTTGAAATGTAATGGCCTATGATTTTTTGTAGTCCAAGCAGACCTTTTCAATATTAATATTACGCTCACTGATACTGCAGTTATGATAAAATTTTGATATATTGTGGAGAGATAATGCATAAAACCTTTAATTTACAAAAAAAGGGTTTCTTTTATTTATGAATGACATGCAATCTGATTTTTAAGCGCCTTATTAAAAAACTGAAAGTTTTGTTGAACTGAAACACTTTTGCTGATTTTTATTTTTAATTGTAAATGTTTATAAAATTTTGGATTTTTTTTCCCAATTATAAATTGAATCCACCTTGTAATTAAACACGTTTTAGGTGAGGGAATGTTAAAACTGTATAAAAGGTGCTGGTGAGCAAGATGGAGTAAAGACGGATATTTCAGAGCTCCTGCAGGCCTATTAACATTTTCGTTTTATAAACCACAACTTCTCACTAATTGTGTCCTAAATCAGATTAACAAAAGTTTTGGACTTTAAAGAATCCGGCCCCAGTGGACGTTTTTTGATAAATGGCGGATAAACTTCGTAAATTCAAGTACGACGGTAACACAGCTAAGCTAACGGCTAACACCAGATCCACGAGGCAGCGTATCCCAGAAAACCCACAACCCAATAGCCCTGGTATGAGTGAGGAGCTGAGAGCCAATATCCTAACCTCTTTATGAGGGGAAATCTCCAAAATTATAAGGGAGGAAATGAGGAGTGCGCTGCCTAAAGAGTTCACCACTCTCAGAGCTGACATTAACGCAGTGAGAGCCGAAATAGCTAACAACACCACCGCCATCCGTGCAGAAATCACCTCAATTGAAACGGACATTGAAGATGTGAAAGGTGGACTGTCTACATAATCTGATGAGGTAAACACACTGCAGACTACCGTTACTGAACTTCAGAGCGAGCTGGTTAAACTACGGGACAAGTGTAAGGACATGGAGGGGAGGATGAGGCATGGAAATATCCATATAGTCGGCGTTGAGGAACAGCCGAACTCCACTAACCCCAAAGAGGTTTCAAAAATTATCAAAGAAGTGCCCCAGATGGACCAGGATGTAAAAATTGATCGTTCACACCGAACAGCTGCTTTGACGAAACCGGGAGACGGGGAAAGACCCCGTGTGATCATCGCCAAGCTGCACTATGATGGAGAAGTCGCTGACATACTGAGGAGAGCTAGAGACAAAGCCCCGCTGACCTACAAGGGTAAAAGAATCGCTATCTTCCCGGATTATACCACCAATGTGGCCAAGGCGCGAGCAGCCTTCTCTGACGTACGGAAAGCTTTACGGGGACGGAGCAACGTGCGCTTCAGATTAATTTATCCAGCAAGACTCAAAATCACATACAAAGAGCACAGTAAGGAGTTTTGGGATCCCGCGAAGGCCATGGACTACATAAGGAAGACTATCCCCGCTGCAATAACTGGAACTGAAACGTAAGCGAAGCCGCAAATGCTAATATGGCATTATTAGGGTCAGCGGCTCTCATCTCTGATATATTGTGTCGCTAATTGCTTGAATGCTAACTGTGAGTATGTCTGGCAATGTTACTTTTCTAAACTAGTACATTTGAAAGCTGCGTAACACTGTCACCTATGTACTTGTTAAATCATTAAGTCATAAGTAGTCATAATTAGGTTGTACCAATATTTTTTGCAGATTTTACGTTGTGGTTAATGTACATGTACCTTTGCTATCCTGCAGGAGCCTCAATTTCCTTGGTGTACTTGGTGTCTTGGTGTTCAGCACCCATCTTACTCAAATGTTTGGTATTTTTGGTAATATTTGGTATGGCCGCCTCTGCCCCCAACACAATAGTAAAATAAAATCAGGTATGAGTACACTAACTGTAACAAGTTATAATGTGAGGGGCTTACATAATCCAATCAAAAGGAAAAAAGTATTATTGCAACTCAGGTAGGTAGGTAGGTACATTTATTTATATAGCACTTTTTAGCACAAGGCAACTCAAAGTGCTTTACAACACAAGAACAAAATTACAGACAAAGTTACAGAACATGATAATGAAAAAAAATTACAGAACAAAATTACAGATAGGTACAAGATACAATGGTAACTAATTGTCTAAAGACAATCAAAATGACAAGTAGCACTGTTACAAGAAACACACCTATCAGATGTGGAACATACAAAATTAAATTAAAGTCTTGGGCTGATAAAGTTTACTATTCGTTGCACTGTTCTGGTAGGAAAAGAGGTGTTGCTATATTAATACATAGGCAAATTAACTTTACTGAAACATTAGTATATAAGGACAAGGAGGGTAGATTTATATTGGTTAATGGGATAATAGATGGAACAGCAGTATCTTTCATAGATGTATATGCTCCTAATGAAGATACACCTTGGTTCATTAAATCAATTTTCAATAGGATTGTAGAGTACAGCTCCGGCCTACTGATTATGGGGGGGGGGATTTTAATTGCGTAATGTCAAATTACCCCCATGTCTAAAATGTCTGTAGAAGCTGGATTAGTGGACATATGGCGATCAAAATTCCCAAAGGAAAGAAATTTTACATTTTACTTAAACCGACATTCATCTTACTCACGAACAGATTACTTTTTTACTGTTAAGACTGAGTTAAACAGAATTGAGGATATCACAATATTGCTTATTACAACCCATTACCCATTACAATCCAGTGGTGGCTGGTGGAGTTTTCTCTAAGGGGGGCTCTACCAAAGGTTTTGGTATATGTCTATTATGTGATACCTTAGTATATGTTTTGGACCAAAACATATACTAAGGTATCACACCAGTATTTACATGAATTAAAACAACAAAAGCAACATTATCAGGTACATATAAATGCACATATGCACAAGTGCTTCCTGAACACACCAATACTTACAAAGACGGAGGTCTCTCAAGGCACAAGCCTGTAGGACACATTTAGCGTTTATAAGACCTGTTTTCTCCCTTATTTTTCAAAACTTTACCGGAGAAACTACATCAAAGCTTGTTTTGTGGTAAGATCACTCACTACGTCACGTATTCTGCACGTACAATATAACGAAGATCGGATGTCTCACTCCGATTAGAATTCAAAACCAAACATTCTAACAGTTTTTAGCATAAATTTTCTTAAACTAATTATTAACTATGAACTTATTTATTACATTTTGCATGTAACTTAGTCATGTAATGAACTTATTGCTGTCTTTAAATAAAAGGCAGCTCACTCGCGGCTCGATTTTTCAATCAGGCGAACTTTATGACAGACGGATGTGACGTCAGCCCGTGGCGGGAGTCCCACGCTCCGGCGGCAGGAGGCGGTGAAATGTAAACACAGCTGCATTCAGCAGCTTTGGGCGCAGGAGAGGTGTGCCCTGAACGGTCCTATCTCTTGTACTGAAGAGGAGCTACTGCGCATGTACAACTTTTAACGAGAGTCTATGGACAAAGATTTTGCGCCCCGGGGCGGAAATACATCACCAATAAGACAACGTCAAAAAACGAAACAACTTTACTTATCATTAACTATAAAATATTTATCTTATACAACTAAAAATATATATTTATATATTTCGAAATATTTTTAATGTACTATTTAATTTGTATTTATTTTTTTTACGTCTTATTCAAGATAATGTGAGTGGTGGGGCGGCGCCCTAACACCCTCTATTGGCCAGCTGCCACTGTTACAATCTCTGACCACGCACCTGTTACTCTCCAGTGGAACATAGGCTTGGCACCATCGTTTAATCAATGGAGGCTTAATACCTCTCTTCTTAAAGATAAGGAATTTGTTGATTTTGTTAAATCAGACCTCAAAAACTATTTAGACATAAACAATACCCCTAAAACATCTACTATCATGCTGTGGGACTGTGCAAAGGCCTATTTAAGAGGCAGCATCATCTCCTATGCGACAGCAAAAAAAGGCAAGAGGCAGCCAAACAGAAATATTTAGAAGATAGAATTCGGGATCTGGACCTTAAACATAAAAAGACAAGGGCACCCAGGATCCTGAATGATTTGAATACAACACGCAGAGAGCTCCAAGAATTACTATCAGTTAAGATTGAAGGTAACCTTCGTTTTGCCAAGCAGCAGTGTTATGAAAACTGAAATAGAGCGAGCAGACTTTTGGCCTTCCGACTTAAAAAACAAAAGACCTCACTCAAATGTAGTTCAAAAGCTAAAAATGGGCAATAAATCCATCCTGAAACCAAAAGAAATAGATGAAACATTTGCAGAATATTACAAGGTCTTATACAGGGACACTGACACATGCAGTGACGAGACTAAAATAGCACACTATTTGCAAAATATAAATATTTCAGAACTACCCGATACTGTAGCTAAACAATTAGACAAGCCAATCAATTCAAGAAGAAGAAATTAAAAATGTTGTCTTATCCCTTAAAAATAATAAGTGTCCAGGCCCCAATGGTTTCATAAATTAATTTTATAAGTGTTTCATAGACATCGTTACTCCCATTTTGTTGGAAGCATATCGCTTTGCCTTGGAAACCAAAACAATGGCACTATCCTGGTCTGATGCTACAATAGTTGTATTACATAAAGAAGGTAAGGATCCCACTGATTGTGGCTCATATAGACCATTATCGATGCTTAATGGGGACGTACGCATCCTAACTGGTATCTTGGCGAGATGATTAAATGTCATAATAAATCAAATCATACATCCAGATCAAACTGAATTTATTGTCGGGAGGCATTACGGAAATAATCTGCGTTGCTTTTTAAATATTATGTCACATCAAAAAGTAAATAAAGCTATGACGGCTGTAATATCTTTAGATGCCCAAAAGGCTTTTGATCACGTGTCATGGAAATACTTTATCCAAACCTTAAAGAGTTTAAATTTGGGCCCAAATTCATAGATTGGATACACACATTATATTCATCCCCACAAGTGGCTGTAAGAGTTAATGGCTTCAGGTCGGCAAGTTTCAAACAGGAGCGGGGATACAGGCAAGGGTGTCCTTTGTCACCTCTTTTGTTTGCAATTAGTATCGAGCCATTGGCCCAACTTGTTAGGGACAATGATGAAATTAAAGGGATTCTGACTGGTACAGAGGAACATAAAATATCTCTATATGCAGATGATGTGCTCATGTATCTGTCTGATCTTACATCATCACTACCACGTCCGAGGGAAACGATTTCTGTTTATGGTCATTTTTCGGGCTATAAAATAAATATTGATAAGACGGAGGCAATGGATGTCAATAGCAATTCAACCTAGAGAGACTCACGGCAAAGAGAAGCTGCAATTAAATGGTTTTATTTGACATGAATGACATAAGATATTTGGCACTCGGACCACGGCTGAAGACACGAGTGCCGACAAAAGCAATGCGCTTCGACGAGAAGTCCAGGTTGAGCATTAGAGGTGTCTTCCCTGGGCCGGACACTGGTGGTGGAGGTTGAAGAGGGGAAGGAAGCTTGAGGGAGCTGTGAAACTGGGGGTGGAGATGGGCTGAAGTTTGGCCGGTGAACGGATGAGGCCATGATGAAGGTCCTTTTAAATGAAGGCTTGCTCGCTGATTGGATAAGCTGGAGGCACGGTCGGATGCTGATGGGCTGAGATGGAGGCGCGGTCTGATGCTGATGGGCTGAGATAGAGGTGCTTGACGCAGTCTTCCAGTCTGAATTTACGCCTAGGCTTCATTATCCCACTCGGGGTTAAACAACAAAGCAGGTTTAGGTGGCCTAGGGAGGGCATTAAATATCTAGGTATCAATATTCCTCCTTCATTAAATGATTTGTATCACGTTAACTTTAGGAAAACACTGGATATAATTAAAAAGGACCTAGAGCAGTGGTTAGCATTGCCTTTGTCCCTCCTTGGTTGTATTGAAACCATTCATATGAATCTGTTACCCAGATTATTGTTTTTGTTCCAGATGTTACCAATTGGAATACCAAAATCTACATTTGTTGAATTGGACAAAATGATATCAAAATTCATATGGCAAAACAAGCGTCCTCGCATAAGATATAAAACACTACAAAGAAGTAAGACAGAAGGGGGTCTTAGTCTTCCTGTCTTAAAATACTATTTTTGGGCAGCTCAGTTAAAGCCTTTAATTTCTTAAATCCAACAGGACTCTCAAACAAGATGTCCAAGATGTCCTGCCCCAAGTGCAGGAGTTTAAGTATCTCGGGGTCTTGTTAACGAATGAGGGAAAAATGGGGCGGGAGATCGACAGGCGTATTGGTGCAGCGTCTGCAGTGAAGCAGGCACTGTACCAGTCTGTCGTGGTGAAGAGAGAGCTGAGTCAAAAAGCGAAGCTCTTGATTTACCGGTCGATCTACGTTCCTACCCTCATCTATGGTCACGAGCTTTGGGTAGTGACCGAAAGAACGAGATCGCGAATACAAGCGGCTAAAATG
>NC_051445.1:29816755-29842769 GCF_001649575.2 Kryptolebias marmoratus
GTGGCTGGGGAGAGGGAAGTCTGGGTCTCCCTGCTTAGGCTGCTACCCCCGCGACCCGACCCCGGATAAGCGGAAGACAATGGATGGATGTATGGATGTATGGAACTGCCAGGACTAAAACCACACTTGGCATTTGGAACAAAGTACGAACTTCCTTCGGACCACCAAGAGGGTTATCAATATTAACAAGCATTGGACATATTAAATCCTTCACACCCAATTTCTTAGACAAAGATTTTTCTAAATGGGCTGAACAGGGGTTTACATTTCTTTATCAGTTGATCGACAGGAACAACCTTATGTCATTTGAAGAGTTATGTTGGAATTTTCATCTCCAAAAAAGTGATTACTTTAGATATTTACAGCTGTGTTCTTTTTTTGTCAGCACACAGGGACTGGGAAAGAGTACTAAATCCCACACCAATAGAAAACCTACTAATCCATTTCCAGAAAGGGGGTGGGGATAAAAAACTGATAACAAAATTATATAGTATATTTCTGTCAATGAACCTTAACAAACCCACTCGGACAAAACAAAGATGGGAGGCAAAGACGGACAAAATAATTTCTGATGAAACATGGGAGAGAATCTGGACCGAGGCACATCGGGTTACAAACTCAAACACGTGGCGGGAATATAAATGGAAAATTATTAGCAGATATTTCAGAACACCAGATGTAGTTGCTAAGATGGATCCTAATGTACCAAGCTTGTGTTAGAGAAACTGTGGCTCGGCGGTCCCCAATCATACACACATTTTTTGCTCATGCCCTAAACTCCAAAACTTTTGGGATGACGTGTATAGTGCTATAAACCATATCTTTCAGGAAACTATACCAAAAGATGTTACAGTTGCGTATTACACCAGCTGGTATCCAAGAGCGGGCTAAAGTATATCTGCTAAATGTACTCTTTACAGCAGCCCTGAAATGCATTACAATCAGGTGGATGCAATTGGAACCACCTTCCTATGACTCATGGGTTCAAAAAGTGAGGGAATTGTATAAAATGGAAAAGATAACTTACTCATTAAGACTTCAAAAAACTACTTTTAGCCTGCGTTGGGGGCCTGCAGAAGCTCTCTTGATGTAAGTAAGTCCAACAAGTTTGTTCTTAGGCATATGGAGTTTTGCTATTCCTGCCAAAGTGTATCCTTATCTGAGAGCTATATGATGATGAGCCCACAGATGTGACGCTGAGGTCGTAAGATACCATGCTAAGATGTTTATTTTATGGAAAACTTCATATTGTGAACATATATGTTTTGTACCATGTATGGCTTAAGTATGGCTGTGTAATTGCTCTGTTAAAAACAATAAAAGTGTAAGTTCTAAAAAAAACTGTATAAAACAAAGAATTTAGAAAAATAAAAACCATGTTTCAAAAAAACATGTATAGTGGAATTGCACATTTCTAGTTTTATTTATATGTTTATTACATTTGAATAAATACTTTCTAAGTTATTTTAAGTGAAAGTTCAACAATAAGCTGTCGAGGAAAACATCACATTTAAGACAATTCACTTTCTTTATGTGCAATGATTGCGATGTTGATAAAAAAATCATTTTAATGATCCTGATTATAATATTCATCAAAGCAGTGAAGATCATAACTTTTTTCCATAATTTAGCAGCCTAAAAGTTGGTGGGAGGAGCCAGATTGATAAACTCACCTCCAATTATAATTAGACAGTTTAATAATGAGACTGTATACATTAAATTACTTTTAATCCCATCTCTTTTGTGCTGTGATATGCACCAGAATGCACCAAATCACACCAATTTTATTTATTTATTTTTAATCTATTGGAGCATGCCCTTAGACCCCCCTTCCCACCCAACTTCTACCTGAATTTAAAAAGCCCTCTGCTATTTTCTGTATCCACCTCCACAGAAATAAACATTTACTGAGCAAACCCCTTTTGTTCACAATAAATACCTCTAGACCTGGTTAATTGAGTTGTCTCTGACTGACTGAGCGGTCCTCTTTTGGTCAGTACTGATTGGCCAACTGGTTAAATTCTTTTCTATCATTATAGTATGACTGTGATCGTCACATCTGTCTTACCAGCTTCAGACAACTTCTGCTTCTTTCTAAGCAGCTTGGAGGTTTGCAGATGAGCCCCTTTGTGTTGGTGCTGAGAGAGGGGCAGCAGGACAGACTGACTTTGTACGTGACCATGAATGTCTTCAACTCATTTCACTCTCAAAGCAACCAGAATGAAGGCACAGGAGGCAGATGGTGACAGCTACTAATTCTCTCACACACACACACAGTCCATCTAACAGAGCTAAATATTACAAACATTACTACTACTTAAAATAATAGTACAATTATTATTATTATCAATAATAATAATAATAATAATAATAATAATAATAATAATAATAATAATAATAATAATAAAGACTATGCACTTTCTGTATTTTAGGGGACTTTCAAGAAAACCATGTCCTATAGCAGTTAGAGCCACATTGGGTAAAAGAAGATAAACGTTTCTATGCTTTGATATATAATTAGTACATATTCTGTTGAAACATTAAAATGCCAGGCTGGACTTTTAAAGTTTATGTGTGTGGGTGGGTGGGTGCGGGTGGGTGTGTTTTGGGGGTGGGGGGGTATAGCTGTAAAAGAAGTGTAAATACAGTTATCAAATAAATAAATTGTGTTTATTTTCTTCTCAATAAATGTAGCATTATTTTTCATCAGGCTGCGTGTTTTAATTAGACCAGGTCCTGTCCACTTATTAATTCTCTGACATGTTCTTAGACATGAGTTTGGGAGTTAATGATGCTCTCTCTTTATAATCACGTCATGTTATAGTTAGCATAAATAATAAGTAGTTAGTCTACCAGCTACTACAGAGCTAACCAACTTTAGCAGTGTCAGGCAATCATGTCTGTTTGACTAGTTTTCACAAAGCCTCTTATTATACTATGAAAGCCTTGTTTTAATTCACCAAACAAACAAGTAATCACTTCTAGCCAGAACATACACCACCTGATTGGTAAGGAACAGACCCAGTCACTGTCTGTGTTTTTTGGTGTTTTTCTCCTCCTGCTTTAAATTCAAATGTTTACGTTTACATTTTTTACTCAGTAACAGATGAGATTTCAAATGTAACAAACTCCAACACTTGAAATAAAACATAACCAAGTATAAATTTAAAAAAAAAAATACTTTAAAAGTACAAAATACTTAATTACAGTGACACAAGTAAATGCAATTTGCTACTTTCCACGTCTGTCCAAGAGTAAAACAGTACCAAACAAAATCACTTTGTAATTTGCTATCTGACAACATTTGATGTTGATAGAAAAGCAGGTCAGAGAGTGATGTAAAGTGTGAAGTAAAACATACACATTACTGTTCTCAGTAGGCTGGGCTAAAGAGATGCCATATTGACATGTAGAAGTGTTGAAATACAGGACTGTAATCAACCATGTGGCTTTAGATGGAGATCATATGTTCTATGTGTGAGTGTGAGGGATTTACCCCCTCACTAACTGGTGCTGTATTTTTGTACTTTCTGTACGTATTTTTCTTTTGTACTTTCTTTATGTATTTTTTGTTTGTGTTTGGTTTAAACCTGGTTGTTTACTGATTTAACTTTAAGATTTTGTGCTGATCACTCTCCTTCTCTTTGAGATCACCTGGTCATGTGTTGCCATGGAAGCGCGCCCATCAGCAGTGCTGACAAGGACCTGATGTTTTCAGTCAGCCTCACAGGGAAAATCCACACTGGTTGAGAGAGAGGAAGATGTTTTGGATTCTGCCTGGGTTTAGATTCTTTTAGCTTTGGCTTTGAAGTTGTTAAAGTTAGCTGTAATTATGTACATATTTTTCTAGAAATGTTGTTAAGTGTCTATGTGTAGTTTCATATAATAAGTGTAAATGTTCCCACCCCTCTTAATTAGAAGTGGTACAGGCTAAGGATTTAAAAGCTGTGTGGTTTAGAGCAGGGGGAGCTCTCTTTTTTCTTGCTGGTGGTTGAGGAGGGTGAAAACTATGTCCTTTTGCTGTAAAAATGTAAGAACCATGTGTTTGAATAAATATATAAAAAAAGAATCAGAGATCTGCATACTTTTGGACCCTGTCTGATTTTTCTTTTTGATGTGCATTTCTTGCTTCCCCGGCCATTTTTAAACCTGAAAGGTTTTGACTCAACCCTCAAGCCTCACAGTGAGTTACAACCATTTTGAAGTGTAACCATGCCCACATGCTGTGATGAACACTGAAGTTCTTAATAACTTTCAGTGCCCCATGCCAGTCCACGTTTGAAGCCAATACTTCAAAATTTCTACAAAGTTTGTTGAAATGTAAGGGGTAGAAATGGCAAAATTGGCATAAAAAGGATTAATTTGAACCAACATCGCTAACGCCCTGTTTAGTTTTGAACATTAGAACAGAAACATTTCTAGTCCTTGGTGAAAATAATAAGTGTGCTGAATTTCATACTTGTACATAAAAGCAAAAGACTAGCAAAGGGTAGGTTGATTTTTTTTTTGTGTATACACATATATGATCAGTTCTGGTCAAAGACAATTCTTTGACATTCTGATGTGGATCGGATGAAGTATTGCTAAAGATACAGCAACAATTAGTGTCATGGTGACATATTGAAATTCCCTGCCTTGACCACACCCTCTATCAATAAGCCACAGTTTTTCATACCATGTATCGTCACATGTTGTCTGTTATCAATGTAGTTTTAAGTTAATATGGTAAAGCAGATCAGAGAATGACAACCATGAATCAAACATGTAACTTTCTGTTCTTGGTGGGTGGGACTAAAACAAGGCAGGATATTGATATGTAGATGAATTGAGGACTACACTAATATCAAACATTTGCATTTTAGTGCAGATCAGAATTTTGTTGTTAGAGTTATAAGTTTTGTTTTAAATTTGTGTTTTGTGACAAAAAGCCAAAATTTGAGGTCTAGCTACGCCCACATGCTGTGTTGAAAACTGAAGCTTTTGATAACTTTTAATATCCTGTGTCTAAATCGTATATTGATACAGTTTGATGTCAGTGCCTCAAAATCTCTAGGAGGCGTTTGTTCAAACATAATGGCTGCAAATTGTCCAAAAAACTTAAAAATCATGTTTTTAAATCAAATTAGACAATTTCCTGTTTGTTTAAGGATAAGAGTGCTTAAGACTTTTTTGTAGTCTTTGGAGAACCTAACAAGTTTACCAACTTTTATTTTTTTTTGTACATTAAAGTAAAGGAATACAGTAAGGGTTGTTGGAACATTTTTAGGGAGTGCTGTTGAGCCATGTTGCCACACCCACAGAGTCTATGTACATATACTTAGCTTTGGTCAAAGATTACTCCTGAGTATTTTGATACAGATTGGATGAAGCTGAATTTACAAGAGGATTATCAAGATCAAAGTTTGCCCCGTCATCAAGACCTTTGGCAAAAATTCACTTTTTTTTTTTTTTTTTTTTACAAAAATTCATGTCCAACATAGTATGTTATCTGACACAGTTTGAAGTTATCTTCAAGTGCACTATATTGCCAAAAGTATTTGCTCATGTTACGGCCCTTGGCCTCTAGAGGCTGTGTGTCTCTTTGTTTTCTTTCTTTATGCAGATTCAACAGTGGGAGCACTCTCTGCTGATTGACTGCCTGGAAGCTGCAGAGAACCCCTATTGGACTATCAGGAGATGACTGGCCAATTAGATGATGATGAGATCCACCTGCACCCTGTAAAAGGCTCCTGGACTCATTGCTCCAGTGGGACAGCTTTAGGAACAGACTTTGTACAGATGATTCCCCCCACTTTGTTTGCTGCAGCCTCTTGTTGACAGTTGTGGGCTAACTTATTGTATTTTGTACTTCCACCCTTTGGCTCTGCTTTAACAGTTGAGGTACACCTTTGACTCCTGTGCTTCTGACTAAGAAGCTTGTGCTTGGGTGAAGTTTGTTACTGTTTGCTTAGATTGTTTTGAGTTTGAGTTATGATTGCTACTTTGGTTATTTTTGGTTATTTTGTTGTTGGGGTTTCACCTTACTCACTTTGTTTACCAGTAATTTTTGTTAGTCCAAGTTGATTGTTTGTTCAGTTGAAGTATATTCTCTGTCTTGTTTATGGAACCTTTTCTTTGTAATAAATTATTTTACATTTAACTTTCACTCTGGACACTATTTATGTTACCACCCTGATCCCCTAGACCTGGGGTAGTAACAGTTCGTCTACCTTCACTTGTAATTAAACATGAGTGACATCCAATTCTTCTTCCATAAGCTTTAATATGATGTTGGCCCACCCTTTGCAGCTGTCACAGCTTCAGCTCTTCTCGGAAGACTTTCCACAAGGTTTAAGAGTGTGTTTATGGGAATTTTGGACCATTCTTCCAGAAGCTTATTAGTGAGGTCAGAAACTGATGTTGGACAAAAACGCCTGGCTTCACGGTCTCTGCTTTAATTCATTCCAAAGGAGTTCTATTAGGTTGAGGTCAGGACTCTGTGCAACTCTGCAAAATGTTGATGACTTCTATGCAACTTCAACTTCTCAACATGAAACTGCTATAACGGACACATATAACATTTAGTTTTCATGAAAATGTACATTCAATTACTCCTTTAAGATAACCCCCTGTGATCTGCAATTATATGTGGCCTAACACTTTCTGGCGAAGTTGCTGTCAATCCAAATCCCTTCCAATTTATTATAATGCCACTAACAGTTGACTCTGGAATATTTAGTAGCAAGTAAATTTCACAACAGAATTTATTGTATCACATGGCATCCTATCACAATACTAGGCTGGAATTCACTGAGCTCCTGAGAGTGACCAATTCTTTCACAAATGTTTGTAGAAGCAGTCTGCATCTCTAGTTGCTTGTTTTATACACTCGTGGCCATGGAGGTGATTGGAACACCCAAATTCAATGATTTGGAGTGAATACTTTTGGTAATATAGGCCTGGTCCCAATACTTGCACTTCCACCCTTGTTCCAACCTTGTCTCCTTCAAATGTGTTCATGGTGAAGGGTTTGAGTGCTTAGTGTGTCCCAATTCTCCAGAGTGGTCTTTCGCCCCGCCCCAGTTTTTAAACGTAAAGTATTGAAATAATTATTGTTTCACTCTGCTGTACATGTGTGAATACTATCAAACTTTGCTTTGTTCCAAATCTCCAATTTTTGCATTCTTGTAACCTGCGCACACAAACCCTTCTTTGCACTTCGAATGAGTATACGCTTCATAGAGGGGCGTAGGGTGTAGTGCGAGTATTAGGACTGGGCCATAGTGTAGGTCAGAGAACGACATATGAGTAAAACCTCCAACTTCCTGTTCTCTGTGGGTGGGACTAAAACAACGACAGCACATTAACATGTAAACATGTTGAGGACTGGACAGTGATAAAATATGTACATTTTCATGAAAGTCAAATGTTTTATCTGTCTGTCATAGCAGTTTCATTTTTCATGGTGAAAAATCAAACTCAGGTCAAGCCACACCCACACCCTATGACTAAAACTCAAGGTTTTGATAAGTTTTAATTTCTCATGCCTTAATAGTACACTGACCAAGCTTAAAGCCAACCCTCCCAATGCTTTAAAAGGAGTTTGTTCAAAGAACATGAATGTAATACCCCAAAATGGCATCTTTGAATGAAAATGGCTCACTTTCTGTTGAGTTTAGGCGATACTTCCAAAGGTATGGTCCTTAGAGGTATAGGCCACAATTTCAGCCCTCTATGTCCAAGTAAGTCATTGAGCTCCTAAAATAGGTGACAATGTTGAGCAAATTTGCCACACCTATTTTTGAGATGTTTACTGACCTTATTTTTAGCTTAAGTAGGGCACCTCCTAATAGCAAAAATTGGGACGTGTTCCATTTGTTCTCAGCATTAGTCCCATAACTTTGTCAAAAATATAGTTCAGATATAATTACCAAAACATTTAACCATTAGCTGTAGCACAGTCTCAAAGAAAGGCAGTAGAAGAAAAAGCTTGGAGTATTTTATTTTAGTTTTAACATTGTGGTCTTACACCAACAATTGTAAAGCCCCATTTGTTCATGTCCAATGAGGAAAACAGCAGACTGTTTTCTTGTTTGTTCATTTATATTGATGGAAAACTAACAGACTAACACACATTTTCTGCAAAGTTTCTGTGCTGTGAATTTACTGTCAGGACAGCATGAGGCTGATGGAGGAGCAGAGGTTTGTTTTGCTTGATCGTTTACTTTCACCTTTTACATTAATACCTGGGATGCTTTATTTTATTAAAACTTTTTGCTGCTTTAAAAAGAATAATAACACTGAACATTACAAATACAGATCAGTATGTTTCAAACTCATAATTAAAACAGCTAATCAGTGCCGAACCAGTGTGGTAGCATGTAGAATTTAGCTGTCTGCTGCACTCTTTAAAAATACCATGTAGCTTTAAACTTCATAATAAATAACTATCCATCTAACCACTGTGAATGTACTGATATGTTTCTAGTTTTCTGTTGTTTTACTACCTAAAAAACAAAAGTATTGCATAACAAACCTGATGTGAGTGTTTTCTGCTGTTTCTGGGATCTGATGTGTGGATTAGTGTCTGCTTATAGAGCAGGATTGACTACCGACAGTAAATAGAGATTTCACATATTCAGTTTTTTCATGGTGTTTTTTTTATTGCTGAAGCTCCTACATGATAAGAGAGCAGTGTATTTAAAATGTCTTTGTCAGTGATCTCCGGTCATTTTCATAAGTAATCCTCCCAGTAATCAATAATTGCTTAATTTGTCTCTAACAACTGGTTATACACCACAAAGCTTTAAGGTTGCTGTAATTAAACCTTTACTTAAGAAACCTGATCTTGATTCAGGAGTTTTGGCCAATTACAGACCTATATCTAATCTCAAATTCATTTCAAACATTCTTGAGAAAATACTTGCAAATAAATTGTGTGAACATCTGCACAGTAATAATCAGAGGAGTTTCAGTCAGGGTTTAGAGCTCATCATAGCACAGAAACAGCACTTCTGAATGTTACTAATGATATTCTCCTGGCCACAGACAGTGGACTTGTGTTCACTGTGTTCATTTGATACAACTGATCACAACATTCTATTACAGAGGCTTAAACATGATATTGGGGTTACAGGAATGGCTCTAAAATTTATTAAATCATATTTATTTGATAGATTCCAGTTTGTTATTGTTAATAATGAATCTTCTTCATATCCCAATGCTTGGACCAGTACTCTTTACTTTATATATGCTTCCAATAGGTAAAGTTATTAGACAGGGATAAATTTTCATTGGTATGCTGATTATCTGTATCTATTTTCTTTCCTTTCCTGTCCAGGACGAGCAGCCATTTGCTGCTCGTCCCAACGGTGGTTCTGGTTCTGCTGGGGGTTTCTTCCTGTGAAAGGGAGTTTTTCCTTTCCACTGTTGCCAATGTGGTGCTCGGCATGGGAGACTGCGACAAAGTGAAGATTCAATGTAATCTGAGGGCTTTCTTAGATAGATAACGTAATTATCTTTTATAATGTATGTAAATGTTTTGTACAGTGCCCTGAGACCACTTTTGTTGTGAACTGGCACTATATCAATAAACTAAATTGAATTGAATTGAATTAAATGTAGGATCTTAATCCCAGCTAACTGTTGCACTTCGACTGCTAAATGTTATAAAATTTGACTTTTTTTTTAATTCAAAATTTGTATGTTTGTCAATGGCAGGTGCGCTGAACTGGAAAGGAAACTGTAATAAGAAAAAAGTGGGCAGAGTTGCTAAGGTCAATAAGATTTTTGCTTACTTTTATAAGGTTTCCAAAAATTTTAATTTTTAAGTATGTTAAAATCCCCCAAATGGCAATTCATCTGGAAGAAGAAAAAAAAGACAGCGAAGAAGACGGAGAAGAAGACGAAGACAAAAATGAAAAAGAAAAAGAAGAATGATTTAAAGAGGACCTTCACATCTGGTGTGGCGATTGAGCTTAATAATTACCTGTAAGAGGTGGGAGCCTAACTCCTGGCCGACTCCATCTAGAGAGCTGCTGCGACTCACATGACCCCAGGACTCCCCCAGGCCTGGAAAACAAGTTGACACATGAAGGATGATTCCAAAAAATAAAAGAATCCAAAAAGAGTGAGGGTTTATAAATTCTATGGTTTAAATCACACAGAATTTACAGATTTATCCCAGAGAAATCAGGTGGCCTACTATAAATGTTTCTGCTTCTGACCCACAGAATAGCAGCAAGTCCTCAACTTCTGCTGGCTGATAAATGAGCACATAATTACAACATAAAAAGCTTAAACTCATATTATACTATTTTGATTTGTTGTATAATATACACCACTGTGTACTTTACAATCTGATTTCTTGGCGTTCCTTAAGCCTAAGGCAGGGGTCTGCAACACGTGGCTCTTTTCTCCTTCCAGTGGCTCTTTGTAGCTTCAAGCAAAAATGGCATTGAAATACATATTTGTATTCATAACAAGAATTAAAAAGAGGGTTTTAGCAGTTTTCCTGTCCAATTTTATGTAATATGTAAATAAAATGAGATAATGCAATAAGTTTGTTTGTCTTTTAGCCACTCCAAACAAAAAAAATTCAAAAAAACATTGACAAGTCTTTATAATAAGAAGAATAGGAACAACAGAAATTTACAATACAAGCTGAAATAAGTGAAGCGGTTCCTCACAGCACCGCTTGTTTAAAAAGTTCTTGTTATCAAGTCAGCTGAACAGCCAGCCTGTCTGTAAGGAGCTTCCCAACGGAATCAGAGTAGAGAAGCTGTTGAAGGAAACAGTCTTTTCTGCTGTTCATCATGTGAGCTGACAGAGGGAGCTGCACCTCAGCAGACTGAAGAGTAGATTTCAGCTCTGCTTTTTATTTTCAACTACTGTTTGTCGTGGGAGTCGGATTACTATCTGTTCTGTTATCAGCTTGTTGTGAAAACTTCAGTGAGGTAGGCAAAGCTAACAAAACCAATAAAAGACTTCCATCCATCCATCCATTTTCTTTTCCGCTTCTCCATTCCGGGTCGCAGGTGCCTATCCCCAGCAGTCACTGTGCGAGAGGACACTCTGGACAGGTCACAAGTCCATCACAGGGCCACATAGAGACTAACAACCATTCACACCTAGGGACAATTTTAGAGTCATCAATTACCCTAACATGCATGTTTTTAGTCTGTGGGAGGAAGCCAGAGTACCTGGAGTAAACCCATGTGAGCACAGGGAGAACATGCAAACTCCACCCAGAAAGGAAGCGATCCTGCAACATTCTTACTGGGAGGCAACAGCTCTAACCACTACGCTACTGTGCCACCCTATAAAAGACTTCAAAAAGTTAAAATATCAACGCAGTGATAATTTAATTTTCGTTTTACTAAAACAACTAGAAGTGCTGGTTGTGTAGCTGCTCCTCACAGAGGTAACTGTCCTCTGCTCCTAATATATTAGTTGAATATCATAAACAGAAGAAGACAGAGTGTGGCTACAGTAGAAATGAAACATTAACTTAACTGAACAAATTTAACATTAATGAAGAGTTTTGTTTGTTTGTATGTAGAGTTTTGTTTTGTTTTGTTTTTTCAAATATTACTTTGGGCAAAGCTGCTAATTATTTAAACACAGACCTTGAAAAAATCTATAATGTGGTGGACTAATGATTTGAGATGTGCACAAAAAAGGAGCTATAACCTGTCTTAAAAATCTTACATTTTGTAATTATTTCTCTTTTGAGTTTTATTTGTTTGTTTGATTAATAATTTAGAGGAGATTAGTTACAGATTTACAGTGACAGAGAAATAAAGCTCAGTAATTTAGGGATTCTTTTTTAAATGTTCTTTTACTGTAAAATGTTTTTAATCCTTTTTTTTTATTTTTGAACAGAGTTAAATTTTTTATTTAATCAAAAATTGTAAAAAATATTTTGATGAAACAAAAGTATTCAGGGGAATTTGAACATGAAATGATTGTTATACAACAGACATTTCAAACTTCAAACTTGTGTCACTAAACACACTCGATCTGCTGCCTGTTTATAGCCAGCAGATCTAATTGAACTAGAATTTATTTCTCTGTCTGACTAAGAGCAGTTCTTGACGTTTTACCTACTTTACAGGTAAAAAAATATGTTTCTACAACCATTTCCATTAATAATAAGAAAAATAATATTTATTATTAATAATAATAATAATATACTTCCCATCGTGCCGAGCAGCAGTGTGAAAGCTTCCTGTCAGTCTGTCACTCAGCAGTTTAATCATTTTTAATACGGGACACTTAAAGCTCCCCTCCATGAGCCTGAGACTAAGGTGCAGCAGCATCAAACAGAATTGCAATTTTAAATGAATCAGAAATTTAAGTAAATACATTTTGTACTGAGGGAAACACAGCAGAGCAGTGATTAGAACTGTTGTTCCACAGCAAGAAGATCACAGATTGAAAACTCAGCAGCTTTTACATGTGGAGTTTGCATGTTCTCCCAGTGCATGAGTAGATTTCCTCCCACAAACCAAAACCATTCATGTTAGGTTAACCGGTAACTCTAAATTGTCCCTAGGTGTGTGGGGGAGAAAGGTTATTTGTCTCTTTGTGTCCCTGTGATGGACTTGCGACCTGTCCAGGTTGTCCCCCTGCCTCTCACACAGTGACTGCTGGAGATAGAGACCAGCTCCACCACCACACTGCATGGAAAAGCAAATAAAGAAAATAGATGGAAGGATATTTTATATTCTGGTAAATGCAGTTCTTTCAGAGAAATTGGAATTGGAAAGATCATGAAATCTTATCAGCACACAAAACCAGAATCAGTCCAGTTCTACTTCAAAGACTTGTTATGAGTTGTGGTCCTTCAGTCGACTCCTTTTTTATTGTGCACCTTGGTCATGGAATAACTTTCAAACCCAACTAAAGCTTAATGCTTTTAATCTTTTCAGGAGAGTTCAAAGCTCTGATAAAGTTTTCTGCAACTCAAGATTAAACTGGACTTGGTGGTTGTATAATGTTGGATCTGTTTTTTTGGGGGGGGGTTTTTTCAATATTGGAAAGATCAGTTTCATATATATATAGTTGTTAATCTTAATTTTTAGCTTGTAACTCCTGACCGGCCTTCCTTGAAAAGGAGATGGTAATTTTAAGGAACTTACTGGTTAAATTGAATGTAATAAAATAAAAATCGAACACTGCCGGGACAAAGTGGAAAGTATGCAGAGGTCTGCAGCTTTGTGTACTGTAAGGCCCCATGATTTCTAAACTGTGAAAACATGAATGAAATGGCAGAGTTGGGTGTTAAAAATAGAATTTACTGTAAAACGCAGAATATCAAAGAATTTCTTAATATGTGGATTTTTCCTAACAGTCTAAGAGTTTTTCACATTTATTGTTCACAATAAAACAAGTATTTTGGCAGCTGCCGGCTCCTGTAACCTCCTGTCTGTAGCTGCTTGTGACAGAGGGAAGGGAAGCGTGGAGGGGGGCAGGTTACTGAGAGCAAACACAAAAAGGTTCATTGTTGGTGTTTCAACATTTAACACTAAGAACAAAGTTTACAGCAAAACACTAGCCAAACAATATCTATAAACAGGTTTTAGTAAATTTTGTCAGCACAATTACCTGCAACAGCAAGAAAATGGGACAATTGAACAGTCAGATCAAAACAGAGTGGAGTGAGCTAACATCAGCTAACATGAAAACACGTCAGACTTTATTTTAAAGGTAGCCTCTCTCTGGGCTGGGACTGGTGGAGACTAAATATTGTAAGAAAATAGGTGAATTTTCAGCCTCAGTCTCACTGAACTCTGAATGTTTGCAACCAAGTGACCAGCGAGCTGCGCAACCACGTTTTGATCGGCCAGTTTTTGACAATTATGACTTATTTTCACGTTTATGGCTTGTAAATCTGTATTCTTGGCTGTGCACAATATTTTGTTGTTCACCTCCACCCCCACTGTACAGCTTGTTTTGTACCCACCTTGGCAGCTGCCTTCATGTTGTTTAAACAGCTGGAGTAAACTTTAAAAATAAAGAAAGTCAGATCTGCACTTGTTTTAAAATGAATATTATTAAACATCAGTGAGGCTTTCAGACGTGAACATGTTTTTTGTCAGAGGCGAGCTCCTCTGCAGGTGTCAAAATCCAGCTTTGGAGTTCTTGTGTTGGAGACGCCAGCAACGACTCTTCAAGTATTTTGTCACGTAGTTATTTTAAACTTGTTCAAAACTCAAGCGACAAGACTGTGCACCTCAACAACTCATGTGAGGAAACTGAGAATGACTGTAAAAGCTGTAAGCCATTTGGAGACTCCGTCATGAATGGTGTCACAGCCCAGTTAGATACTACCTTAAAAACTTTGTAGTATTTTGTACGGAATAAGATATTCTAGTAAAAAACTAAATTTTAAAAGTGGGGCTCTTAGGCAAAGTGTTGTCTTGGTAAAGCTGAAAGCTGTCCAGAACATAAATATATTTGAATAATTAATAAAATTATTTATTTACTTCCAGTTAATAAATAAAACACACTGTCAGCCAAACAATGTAGTGTCCTCCTCCTCCTCCTCCTCCTCCGCCTCCTCTTCCTCCTCCTCCTCATCATCATCATCATCATCATCTCAGAGTCACATAGTACACAATTATAAAATAGTTCTACACTATATTTTCTGTTCTAACAAAGTATAGTATCATTTTCATTTTATATGTCAAACACAAAAAATTTGTTTCTTCAGTTTCTCATGAAACACACAAGGAACGTTATTTAGATTTTAAGGCCCTTTAAAAAAGGCACTGGATGTTTTGTTGAACTGACAATGTTTTTGCTGTGGTTTTGTTAAAATAGGTAAGATTGATAAGCCTTTTCAAAATAAGTTTCAATAAGAAAACAAATCAAGTTTTTTATTGATTGTTTTTTAATGTAAATATTTTACTATTTATTTGTTAATTTTTTCTTATTCCACCAAACAATAAAACAGAAAATATAAAATTCAAATTTAAACTCATTAAAAATGAAATAGATTTCAGAATTTGTGTTTTGCCAGATGAATTAATACAGAATAAATTTAGGATTCTATTTTTTTAAAACAAGAGTTCCTTAATCAACCCATTTTGAAGAATTTAGTTTGCAGCTTTAATATACTCGTAAAACAAAATCCTACGGGCTCTGTTCTATTCTTATTATTAGTTTTAGTAAAATTGTTGTTGTTCTTCTTCTTCTTAATAATTATACATTTTATTTAAAAATGCCTTTCAGAACACTAAATGTCTTAGTACAAAATCAAGTAATAAATCAGTAGAAGAGGAAAATGAAAAGTTGTGCTCAGTGAGGGGGCAGTTAGTAAACCCGTCTGACAAGAACCAGGCCGAACCGGACCATCTGCAGCAGCTCCGAGGATCATTGAAATGCAGAGCAAACATGCGGCGTGCACAGAACACCGAGCCGCTACACGCACACGCGCACACACGGCTCCCTGCAGCCAGTCTGATGGACTGTAGGTTTGCACAGAAACACAAACAGAATAAAGAAAACCTTGAAGCCCAGAACCTGACCTGACAGAGTACCAGAACCAAACTTATAGAACATCACATCAATCTGACTGATCCAAACGGGCCCGTAACATTCAAACTCCTCTTTTTCAGCCAGCTCTGCTGAATGCTGAAGCAGCTGTGGTTCCCCGCCTTATGGCAGAGTTTGAGCCTGAGAACCGCTCAGTGGGGTTGGAACAATCCGCTCTCAGCTCCCAGTTAGAGGCAGGCTTCTGGCTTTTTACGCTCACTTAGCTCTTGGACATTTTGACTCTAAAAGGTAATCATCTTTAGAGATACACGCAATAAGCACCTTCTGTAAGTTTCATGAAAATTCGTCCTGTGGTTCAGGAGATATGTTGCTTACTGACAGACGCGCACACAAACACTGGCAAAATGATTATCGTCCATCTTCGCGGTAAAAACAAAACAAACAAACAAACAAGCAAAAATAAATAAAAAATAAAAAAACAAGCAAACAAAGTACGCCAAATAATTTCTTTCATTTATTTAACTGTGTGTAGGACAGGTTTGTGGTTCGGGAGACAAAGTAAACAAAGCAGAAGAAAGTGCGGCTCCGTCAGTCTGCGGACCTGCTGATTATCTGGACTCTACAGAACCGGCAGCTGGTTCGGAGCAGAACTCAGGTTCAGAACCGGAAACAGTTCAGCTGGTCCGGAGAGGAGCTTCGTTCAATATTGACATTTGAAAAACTTAACGCACATTTCGTTTTAATGTCGCACTCATCAAAATCACTGCAATCCATCCATCCATCCACCGTGGCGGTAAGGAAAGGCCTAAACTGACTTATTTGTCTTAAATAATAAAACCACATAACGGTATCAGAGCTAAGAAATAAAGAAAATGATGGTTTGACTCAGTTTAAGATAAAAATAATAGTTTGGTTTTAATAAATGCATTAATTTCTGATTTGTCTCTGTGTTTTATTGCTTTATTGATGTTTCTTGTCATTTTTCAACAAGCAACAGCTTTACAGTGGTAATAATTATTAACAGAGCGCTAAAAGATCTAAAAACCAGCCAAGCACAAAGCTTGGCTCAGATTGACGCACAACATAAAAAGAACTTTAGTTTTATAAAATGTAAAAATATTAAGAATTGATTAAAAGTTTCAAGAAAAGCAGTGACTGAGGAGACAAACCATGAGGAGTAAGAGAAATGTGAAGAAAAAATGCACATTTCATCTTATCATTGGCACAATTTTAAAATATCTTTTAACAAGTTAAAATATTCTGTAATCTATATTTTAACATATACAACAAATTCCATATTTTTAAAAACAAATCTCTAAAGTTTTTTTGCGGCATAAACAGCATCAGATTATTAAAATCTGCCTTCAAGTCAGTAAAGAAAAACTGAAATATAAGGAAAACTTTGGGTCACTGCTGCCGTTTCAGACAGGCGTTCTCCACATGAAGCCTGAAGGAAAGAAGAGTTTAAATGTTTAAAACAGCAGAGGTGATTTTGTGGACAGATCAGGGCGGCCAGCATCAGTCCTGATCAAACTGCTTTATAAACAGAGTTCCTGCATTATTTTTACTCAACGTTTATGGAAACAAAGAAGAATTTTGATTTCAATTGCATGATGTTTATTTACCTAAAACACTTATAAATGACCTGACTGTATTATTACACTATAAAAGGTCAACACTGCAGCTCATCCTGAATCAAGTCACAGCTTCACCACTTATTGGTGCTCAGGAACACATTTAGTCTGCTCTGCTGTAAATATGTGAAACTACCAATAACTTGGACATTTGTTACACACAGGCTGTATTTTCCTGCATGTTCTATTAATGATCCGAATGTGTCCGCAGTTGTCAGCCTGAACCGAAGCAGTGTTTTCTTCACCTCCATCCCAGCACAGCCTGCCTCACTGCGACAAGGACTTCCATATGTTTGAGGATCAGACGTACAGATCGCATGGCTCTGCTAATCTGCTGCCCGGGGCCCCAGGGAGAGCCCAAATCACTGCAGTCTGGATCACAGAAGGGGCTTCAGCTATGGCCTCTGTAAGATTTGTTCAAAACGCACACAACCAGAGTGGATGTCCCCTTGTCCTCTCAAACTCATTTAAATAGAAGCATGAAGAGAAATGAGTTGTGATTAATTTTTTTAAAACGTTATGGTCAAAGTAATTTTTACAGTGTTTGGACATTTTTTTGGAATTGATTCTCGATTAGAACAACAACAACAACAAAAGATTAATTATGTACAAAGAAAATCTCACACAAAGAGGCTACTCTGCCATTATCAAGATAGTGACCCTATATTGTGGAATAAGTAAAATAAATTAGCAAACCAGGAGGTTTTTTTTTTATTTTTGTGCGGCCTACAGCTGTGTTCTTATGATGCATTTTTGACTATTTTTGTTTGAATCAGTTAGTAAAATTTGACTGGATTTTATCGGAGCCCTGGGCCCCGGACCCTCTCAGTCGCAAGTAGCTCGCTGTTGAAAGCAGCAGCATTTAGACGCAGCCCTGTTACCTTCGGGAACCACGGCTCTCATCCTCAGGTAGCTCGTTGTCAGCCGGATGATTGAGGCTTTATCCAGCTGGGAGGTGATGGCGGACGGAAGCGGTAAAAGCTTGGCCAGTTCATAAAACTCACTGTTCTCCTTTTCCCGGCGAGTCCGGGCCGCGTTTTTCGACTTCTCCTTCATGCTGAGGCGTCCACTCGGTCGGGTCCGTGTCCGAGTCCCCGGTTCATACAGCCGCGCGCCGTCTCCAACTGTCCCCCGGCCTAAAATCCACAGCTGCCGGCGCGTGGACACCTCTCCATGGAGATGGGAAAGGACACGGCTAATTCCTGGTTCCCTGAGGAGTTTTTACGGGGTTTTGGTACCGGACGACTCACCGAACATGAGGATTCATCACACAGGTGTGGTTAAAATGTGGAGCCGGTGGAATCGGAAATCCTTTGGGAAGAAAAATCAAAACAAACAAAAACAGTTTATATCTGTATTCAAACGTGAGGTAGTGGACTGTCTGCATTCTGGGTTTATAAAAGTGTTGGATAGATAAACTTAATCCAGGCCTACATACACTTGTTTAAATAGTTTACAAAATGTGGCCAGTTGTTTTTTTGTTTTTTTTCTTACCTGGATACAAACAGAGGCGACACGAACGCCTGCTGGACTCATCGGTGTCCACACAGAACCTCCGAAACCCGCCGCATTTCGTTCATCCTGTCATTTTCTGAGCAGCGCATCACAGGCTTCATCCGCCGCATACACGAAGCCCCGCCCACCAAAGCATCACTCTGCTATGATTGGACGAGGACTCGGGCTCTGCGCGTGTCTATTGGCTGTTCTTCAGATAATGTGTCGGTGGCTGGACGGGGATTGGAGGAGGAAATGTTCACCTTTCGCTCAAGACGATGAAGTCAAAACGCTCTTTACTTTGGAAGAAACGGTATGTTGAGCTCCCTTAACATATATTTGAAATTATTTATTTATTAATTCATTATTTATCGAAAAATTAGTCAATATTGAGCCATTTAATAAGTGGCCGAAACTTTTCTTTTTTTGTTACATATTGGACTATAAATCTGTAAAACCTTCAAAGCCTTTAAAGTCACTTGTTTTCTTTTTCTTTTTAAGTCTAAATTAATAAAATAAAATCGTGTGCTTACGGTGTTCAAAAATATGTTAGCGAATGTGTAATAAAATAAAGAAAGAACTAGATCAAATCTGCTCTGCCAACAGAGCCTTTTCTTCTTTTTGTTCTACACAAAAATCCTAACACCTCATATAACATTAGCTCTAACTAAGCAGCCTCGCCTTTATTTTCTAAATAAATGTTAAAAATTCTGAATTGTAGTTACAGGCCTGAGAGTATCACACTGCAAAAAAATACCTTAATTTCTGGACAACTGCTCTGCTGACCCGTAAATAACCCATGGTAATGTTGGAGTGGTCACACACCATCCTCCTTCCTGTGTGTGTGCGCGCGCGCGCGTGGTGGTGCGGGATGCTGGAGGGGAACATAAGCTAGGGCCCCTTTCCCAAATTTGGTTTTCTGTTTTTATTTTTCCAAATTTCATATTTTATGATGTAGCCATATTTTTGTAATCTAAAATATAATTTTAAAATTATTAATTAATATTAATAAATTTGAACAAAAAAAACAGTAAAATGGATTTGAGCTCAATAGAATATTCAATGTTTTATTAGGGTGCCTAGAAATCCACCTGTAATTAATTTATAAAAATATTATTCCAGTCTTTTCTAAAAGTCAAATTTCCCATGTGCTTTATGTGAGAGTAAAGAAAGTTCTTCCTTTGATAAAACTTGTTGACATAAAAATGTTTTACTTCTGCTGATGTGTTTTCATGAGGACCATCAAGATAAATGACAGAGACAGGACTGGAAGCTGGAAGTTGAAGACACAAAGGATGAGCACCCCCCGGTGAATCGAGTGCAGCCCTTCTATGTAAACAAATGGGAAATAAAAATAACAATAGACTTTAGATAATTTTTTTAGGTGTTGATTTCTGTTGATTTACATAGTTCCTACCATGCTGCTGTATGTTTAAAAATGCATCTTTTCAGCAGGTTTAGTTTGTTTGGTTAGGTACTTTTAAGTTTTTTTTTTAATGCATATTTCAACATACAGTGAACACTATTGTTTTCCATTTTATATCATTTTTCTGTATGTTTTTTTTTACAGTACAACTATTTCCACATACTTTGTTATTTTAATCATTCATACATCAACTCATCCAGCTCAATTAGAAACAGTGTGCTTTGACTTCTGGTTTTTCTAACTTTTATACTTTTCAAAACGCAAATATTTAAGTTTATTTAAATAAAAGTCACCATAGGCATACATTGAGATCTCTTCAGTTCCTTTAAAAACATTGTTTTCTTTGAAATCTTCTTCAGCAGACTTGCTGTATTTTAGACTCCTTTTGCTGCTTTTAACATTTAGCTACCATCTTGCTGATTTTAGTTTTAGCATCTGTTTTGCTCCTTTTAGCTCCTGTTCTGCTGCTTTTAAATTCTGTTCTGCTAATTTTAGTATTTAGTTAGTGCTCTTTCACCGAAAATATAGTTTCTCTAGTTATTATATTTGTGGATTCCAGCTACAGACAAGAGGCTACAGGAGCCTGCAGTGCCCCAAAACAGTCTGATTAGAATTGTCAAATTCAAACAGCACTTAAAATGTAAGTAAAATCCATATACAGTCCACAACATTCCATGTTTTACAGTACATTACATTTTAAACATCTTATTCTGCAATTCTGCTCATGTTCTCTGAATTATGAAAATCATACTTGACTTTAGTTCAGCTTTTCTTTGAGCTCCAAACTTTTTTGAAATCAGGATCATTGTAAGAAAAAGGAAGAAAGGAGAAAAACTTTCCGTTTCTGAGTCAGGAAGGACAAGTTTACCTCACAAGAAGCTGATGGGTAAACTCAGATAAACTGAGGTGTTTTTGGTGTTGTTATTGTTTTTGTATTTTATATTTCTGAGCTCAGTTTTGATTTCATGACATAATCCAGAGTTTGTCATTTGAGCGACACCAAAAACCAAACATTGAGGCAAAGTAAAAAAGGTAAGTGATTTTATCTACAGGTGAATGTATGTACAGTGGAAGACAACCAGGAGGATCTGAAATGGCAAGGAGGAGCAAGGTGAGTCTCGGGTACAGGATTAGCTTGATTGTGCAGTAGGAGATTTCGAGAGTAATAGTTCTTGTCTTACAGGTCCAAGGTCCGAAGCAGGGCAGGAAGGGAGGAGTCCAGAGGTCCAGAAGCAGATAAGTTCCAGGAAGGCAAACAATTGCAAGGAGTAGAGCAGCACAACCCATAAGGTGTGATGCTCCGGAGGCTTAAATACAGGTGCTGCTCATCAGGTGAAATCTGCTTCAGCTGGGGAGAAAGAATTAGTGGCACCGCCAACAGGGCAGGGACAAAAACTCCAGATCCTCACATTTCAGTGTTCAAAATGAACACAAAGTATGATACATTTTTAATTCCTGCAAGCTGTTGACTTACTTTATGTGACAAATTACATGTGTGTTATGTTTTTTAAAAGCATTAGCAAACCATGATGTTGTATTAATACAAAACAAATTTCAAGTGACATGTTTGGTCATTTTGGACATCATTTCATTACAATCCAGTACTTTCAGTTATGATTGTCCACCCAACCATCTTCTTTACCCACTTTTCCATTAAGGGGTGCGGGCAGCTGCTGGATTCTAAATCATGTATAATGTAAAAACTGAAGATAACAGAATTCTGTAATAATATTCTCAGCAAGCCTGTATAAGTATTAACAGAAGCGAAATGCCCACCTGGTGCGCTACCACTGTGATAAAATGGCCCCTGCTGTAATAATTGTTAGCAGACAATATATAAATGCACTATAAATAATGAGGTACTTTACATGTCTTCATATTCTTATCAGAGATCATCTTAGTTTCTATCATAAATTTCACTTAGACTAATGACTTAGAGAGTGGAACTTGGGGTGGCTAATAGCAAAAAAAATAAATCAACATTTCTTACAATAAAAAAAAAATCACAATTGACTACAATATTGAAGTACCAATAGTTGCTCATTTTGCAAGTCTGATGGGGATTACAAAAGACGCGTTGTTGAGGTGCGGTTCTGAACGGTTGGGTTAAAATGAGGAAGTGGTTTGTGTGAGGATCTGGAGTTAGCTCCGCCTTTAGGCGGCTCCACTAACCCTTGCTCCACAGGTGATCCTGATTCCACTGATGAGACCTGCCAGTATTTAGGCCTCCGGCTGAGACCAGACCTTTGCTGGAGCATCAAACCTCTTGGGTTAGACTCTCAGCCGTAGTGTCTAATCTCAGTTGGTCTTGCTACGCTAACTAACTTTTTTCATGTTGTTCGATTCAGGTTTTTGCCACGTAAAGACGCTCCAACCTCACGGAAACTTACCTGGACCGCTGGATACCTACCTTGGCTGGATTACAGGCTCATCAACTTCTGGGTCACCTGGGACACTTTCCTCACCTTCTCCACGCAGTTTAACGCCTCCTGGACTTGTAAGAAACAGAGACATTATTCACTCGCTCCGCCAGACTTCACTGATCATATTTGGTACCCGAGACTCACCCTGCTCCTCTTGCTTTTCAGACTGCTCCCGAACCTGGCTCACTGTACATTTACTGCACCTGTAAATAAACTCACTTACCTGTAGATACGTCTCTGTGTCTGGTTTTGGTCTCACTCTTGGACAAATACATCCTGGGTTCTTGTCAGTTTGAAGCTGCACGTACCAGATAGGGTCACAGTGAGGGCATATTCAGCTAAGAACAGATTAACAGGCAATCAATGAAAAAATTAATCATTAAATAATCATATATAAAGGTGATTTGTGTCTTTAAGAAAATAAATCAGTAGATACTCATATAGAATGATTAAGAGTGTGATTTAAAGTGTGAATAATAATATGTGACAGTATTAATGAAGAGACCACAGCTTAAAACGGTCAAGAGGTTAGGAGCAGGGCCGTAGCTACCATTGAGGACACCGAGGTCCGGACCTCAGTATTTTTCTGCTGTGTATATAATAAAATAATCAAAACAAAGCTTTTGAATGGCGTGATTCTCTGCGTAGCTCCACCAGTTTACTGTAGGAGGCACTGCAACTGTGTGCAGCTGCAGCCAAACAGTGTCTACGAAGAAGAGCGCAGCTTTGCGTACCTTACTGCTAAAATAAAGACCAGAAGAAGAAGAGTGCTACTTACAGTGAAACACAACCGAGGTAACTTGCTAAAAATATTCTCCTTCAATTCCGCAAAGCTGAAGTTGATTTCCGATTTCAGCTTCCGATTCAGAAAATGGCTAAAGGGCGATTCCACCTAATTTTTCACTACCTTCAGCATCTTTAATCTACTCTAGTTAAAAAACTACAACATCTAGACACTTCAAACCTGGAGCAGATTATTCTGCATGGATTGCAGAACATTTAAAACCAAGTGTGTGATTTGTGAAACCTCAATAGAATGCAACTTCAGCACTTTTTTGCATCCGAACCACACTAGTGCTGGTCCAGCTCCAAAAATACAACACCTAGACACTTCAAACCTGGACCAAATTATTCTCAACTAATAGCAGAATATTTAAAACCGACTGTGTGATCTGTGAAACCTTAATCTGGTTTGTGAAACTTAAATAGAGTGCCATTTCAGCACTTTTTTGGTATCTGAATCACACTAGAATTAGTCCAGCTCCAAAACTACAACACCTAGACACTTCAAACCTGGACCAAATTATCGTGCACTGATTGCAGAACATTTAAAACCCAGTATGTGATCTGTGAAACCTTAATCTAATTTGTGAAACCTCAATAAAGGGGGATTTTAGCACTTTTTTTTTTAACATCCAGACCACATTAGAACTGGTCCAGCTCCAAAATTACAACACCTCACTGGTATTTGATAAAAAGATGAAAACTATGCTAAAATCTTGTGTTTTGAATCAACATTCATATAAACTAATTCATGTCATTTCAGTGGGTCATCATGGTTGTGCCCTGAGTCTGTCATAACTCAGGACTCGTCTGGGAGCAGAGCCAGGAACCAGGCACGGAGACGACTTAAGGAAAGTGATTTTATTTACAGGTGAGTATGAAAAGTAAATCGGGGAAAACGTCAGGGAGATCTGGAGAAAAGGGCAAGGAGGCGCAAGGTGAGTCTTGAGTCTCTCACAATTTACAATGGTTGGAGAATGTGGAATTAGGATTCCTTGTCTTACTTTTCAGATGCCTGAGGATGCGAGGAGGCGTCAAGGAAAGAGGAGGAGGCAGTTCCAGTGAGGTGAAGAGATCGGAGGGTCCAGTGGCAGGTAAGTCCCCCTGGACGGAGCGAGACAAAATCCTAAAAGCAAGGGGCCAGATCCAAAAACGAGACTTAACCCATAAGGTTCGATGCTCCAGCGAAGATCTGCACCCAAATGGAAGCTTAAATACAGGTGAGCTAATCAGGCGAATGGGCCACAGCTGAGAAGGCAGTGACACCAATACTACTAGCAGGGTGGAGGCAGGAACCAGATCCTCACAGAGTCCTCTGTTGCTTAAGATGACATCGGGCCCCATGAATTTACAAACACACACAAATACATGTCATATACACATTCAAGTCACTTGTTTTTGTCAGAAGAAGGGGTGACGGAGACAGAGGAGGTGAACCCAGAACACAGACTCATCTTAAAAGAAAACTAAATTTATTAAAGTAAATATAAACAAAACAAAAGGCTAGCGTGGCAGCAAAAAAACTAACAAAAACAAAGTCCACAAAAGCAAGGCGAGGCAAGGCAACAACACACATGGCAAAACCAAACGGAACGGAATGACCCAGTGGAGAATGGAGAGACAGAAGCCGGTTTTTAAGGCTGAGGAAATACAAGGTAAGTGGATACAGGTGAGAGATAACAATTACTGACGGGTGGAGATGGGCGTCGCAGACATGACTGGAAAAATACTGGGGAGGTGAATAGTGAGGAGACATGAACACAGAAAACCAGAAGACAACCAAAGCAAAACAAGAACTACAAAGACACCAAACAAAACCCCAAAACTATGACAGAACCCCCCTTTAAGGGGACGGCTCCTGAAGTCCCCTAAAATCAAAACAAAAACCTAGGACAGTAGGGTGGTGGGGGGAAAAAACAAAAAGAAAGGATGGAGGACACAAAACTAACAAAAAGCCGACTAGACAAAAGACCAAGGGAACACAAAACCAAACCAAAACAGTCATAGTTCTGGTGGACGCTGTCCGCAGGGAAGCGAGAGCTCGGGTGAACTGCCGTGGCGCCGTCCACGGTGTGGCGAGAGCTCGGGTGGTATCAACATTTCTGGAGTAGTCAACACATTTTTATCAGTTGACCGGATTTATTCGCAAGAGTTTTTCCAGTTTTCTGACTTTTTACAGGATTTTTATCAATTTACTGAATTTTCACAGGATCTTTCCTTCAGTTCACTGGATTTATTCACAAGATTTTTTAACAGTTTACAGAATTTTTACAAGACTTTTCTATCAGTTTTTTGACTATTCACAGGATTGTTTATCAACATTACTGGATTTTTAACAGTTTTACTAGATTCCCTTACAGGTCTATGGATCACACATGGGATTTTTAACCATCTTCACCAAGAGTTTCCACCAGATCACGGTTACAAGACCCAAGAAAAGGGATGACACTTATGGAAGCATTTCCACCAATTTTCTTAAGTTCACCTGAGTTAATTCACTAGAATGTTCACCAATTTGAAGATTTAAGGATCTTAATAGTAATTTATGGGAGGTTTTGCAAAAGTGGGTTCAGCACCAGTGACGTGCGGTGAGGTTCATGGTTGGTGAGGCACTGAGAGTCAGATTTACAGATATATAAATCCAAAAGGGTAGCTTATTCAATTGGCTACTGGTTATTTCATATCTCATCAGCGTTCTTCACACACACACACTCACTCTCACTCTCACTCTCACTCTCACTCTCGCTCTCTCTCTCACTCACTCACACACGCTT
>NC_051445.1:29843107-29853053 GCF_001649575.2 Kryptolebias marmoratus
TTTGTGATGGATTGCACAATCAGAGGTGAAGCTCGGCTCGCTGCTGCCGCACCTCGCGTTTCATTCTCATATTTGAACAGGAAATATGCAATTTCAGCGATTTTGACTATAAAAATGCGATTTGGACCATAAAAATGTTCGAAAATTACTCATACATAAAGATCAGTGGACAAATATTAATATTCATTTTATGTTACGATTATTTTTTTTCTTGTCATGATGACAGGGGAGGCTCTGCCTCACCTGCCTCCCCTGACCGCACGTCCCTGTTCAGCACAGTGATTTATTAAAATATCACCCTGAGATCTTATTTTCCAGGATCTTTAAAGCAACCAGACTGACTAACAACAGCTCGTCAAAAGTTGGTGTTTGGACGGTCGTTAACCTGGGAGTTTGGGGGATTATTTGTTCTCAGCTGATGAATGATTTTTCCTTCAAGGGAAGCAGGGTGAATCCCAGGGAAGAAGATCGTAATTTGTCTGGATTATACACTCCCCGCAGTCAGTTTATCTAAAACCATCAGTGGTGTAGTGGTGAATACCCGGGGCTGTTTTTTTAACTCTTAGGGGGTAAGCTGAAGGGAATAATTCCCATCAGATGACAATAGATGGATAGATATACACACACATACACACACACACTCAGAATCAACGCTTCTGTTAGTTCTGTTTTGTTACTTTTGTGTTTTTATGTTTTTTATTTTTTATATTGTGGTTCCTGTGTTTAGTTCCTTACTTGTGTTTTCATTCTTTCAGTTTCCTTGTGTTCATTTGTGAAAGCCCTCAATTAGTTGTTGAAACTATGATTTTAAGTAATATAACAAACAGAAAGCAAATTGACCATTTATTTAGGCAAAATTATGCATTTATGCCTTTTAAAAATTTCCACTTCTCAATAAAATTTGGAACTATTTTCACCACCTCGCAATTGAATCTTGCGTGTGAATTCCCAGCTCTGCTGCTTAAACAGTAGCGAATTACACAAATTATACAATGTGCATTTCATTTTCTGTGAAAAAGTATAAATACAGCTAAATTTCTATTTTGTTGCTTTTTGTGCACAAACTTGTTGCATTTTTTCTCCCTCCCATCGGTCAAAGATGAGTCTTGTGAAAAGAGTCCTGTCTAATAAATAAATCAGATGGATGTACCCCACACCAGGAGTATTTTTAATTTTACTTGTGTAAGATAAACCAGCAAGACAGGTTCACAGCTTTCTGGGTTTCTTATTTGAAAATATATGTTATAATTTTATTTGAATGCTTCAAATGAACAGAGATAAAATGGGGAAAAACTTCTGTTAAATAATTCTAAAAACAATAAAACTGAAGAAGTAGTGTGTGCATATATACCCCTTTTACTTCAAAGCGCCAACCATGACATTCAGAAGCCATTCAGAACCCATTTAATTAGTGAGATCACCTACAAGTGGATATTATTGAAGTGTAGAAAGTCATGGAAATTAGGCCTAAATCTTTAGAATGAGGAAAACTACTCCCATATTTGATGTACATTGTCACTTACTCATTATTATTCACCTTGCACAGTGAACATATTTAAATTTTTTGTGAATAATGTAGGTGTGAGTTTTTCTTTACTTATTATTGCAACCTCTACCGGTCCCTAGTCGCCCATGGTCCCACATCGCATTTCGTCACAGGTTTACCTCCATCAAAAGGTAATACAGTAATTCTCACCATTAATGACCGTTTTTCAAAATCAGCCCACTTCATTCCCCTACCAAAACTCCCTTCTGCTTTCGAGACAGCCCAGCTTTTGATCCAACATGTTTTCCGCACGGTATTCCGGTGGATGTGGTATCAGACCAAGGACCCCAGTTCGTTTCACAAGTATGGAAATCCTTTTGCAATGGATCAGGAGCCAGGGTGAGTCTCACATCTGGGTGCTACCCACAGTCTAACGGACAGAACGAACACTGCAACCAGGAGCTGGAAGTCGCTTTTCGCTGCCTCACCAGTGACAACCCTTCAACTTGGAGCTATCAGCTTACCTGGATCGAGTACGCCCATAACACTCACATGTCATCCGCCACTGGTATCTCTCTTTTTGAAGCCTCTCTGGATTAAAATCCTCCACCTTTTCCCCGTTTTTTGTCTGAAATCTCTGTCCCCTTAGTCCAGTCCCATTTATGCAGGTGTTGGCGAATCTGGAGACAGACAAAACGGGCGTTGAAGAGCAAAATAAGAGGAGCACGGATCACCATCATTCGGACACCCCTGACTACCACGTGGGAGGTGTGGCTATCAACAAGAGACATCCAACTAAAGGATACGTCCAGAAAACTGGCACCCCGCTTTATCTACCCTTTCTACATTGAACGTATCATCAATCCCACCTCTCTCCGTCTCACCTACCTCCATGCACATCCATCCCACCTTTCATGTGTCTCAGATCAAGCCTATGGTTCAGAGTCCACTTAGCCCGCCTGCCGTCCTCCCCCCTCCCGGCCGGCTGATACGGGTAACCGTATTCTGGAGGTTTGACGCAGGGGCAGGGGCTTCCAGTACCTGGTGGACTGGGAGGGTTACGGACCAGAGGAGAGGTCATGGGTCCCTAGGTCATTTATATTAGATGCTACTTTGATTTCTGATTTTTACAGGGCTCACCCCGAGAAACTTCCCTGAACGCCCGGAAGCGATTTTAGAGGAGGAGGTACTGTGAGGATCATCCTCTCGGACCTGTAAGGAAACAAATTTTCACTACCACGCATATCAATCGACCAATTATCGTTAAGTACCCGAGACTCACCTTGCTCCTGTTTGCCTTTCCAGATTCTCCTGGTTGCTGCACTGTAAAATATCTCACCACCTGTAAATAAACTCACTTACCTTTTTGAATAACGTCTCTGCGTCCTGGTTTCCGGTACCACTCCTATGACACCAATCCTGGTGACACCAAGTTAGAGCTCATAATATTTTTCAGATGCTACAACATTATATTTTAGGTCAATAGGTATAAAACTAGTTTTACCCATTGTTATGTTTTTTAAAGGTGAGTTGGCTGTGCAGACAACTTGAATTAAGCTGACGGCAAAAGTAAATCAGTTATAGATGTATATGCAATGATTACTTTTTGTAAGTTTCATTAAAATTTCATCCAAGTCTGTTCTGTCCTCACCAGATAAAACTGCACTATCCAGCTAAAGAGACAGTTAACAAAAGAGTTGCTTGATTCATTTGTCTTGAAATCATTCACCATTTCTGTTTTTAGTCTGAAAAGCTGTGAACACACAGAAGATACATCAGTCAAGGACACATAACAGAAAGTGCATAGAAATTCCTGTCTAAACTAACAGTTTCCACTGCTTAACTGACCACACACATAAAGGGTACACTTGTCATGTTTAACAAAGACTCTTAAGCAACAACAGTCATGGACACAAAAAAAGGTTTAACAGTTTTTTTTTATGAATGTGCAAACAAGGAAGATAAGAATTGAGACTCCGAGTTCAATGGTTGGACTCGCTTCTGAAAGATAAGGTTAGCTGTGAGTGCGAGGTACGTGGGTGGATGGCACAATGTAGCTTGCAAGATGGAGGCCTTACGTTTCTGCGAGGAGTCGGTGAGCCAAGGAGGAAGCAGGTGTGATCAGAAGCAGCGGTAGGCAGTTGGTGTGCGGTGGGCGATTGTTTCCCTTTACCGTGAGGAATGGTGAAGTGTTGGAGGGTGGACAGGCTAACGGCGGCTTTGGGAGAGAATCAAACTGAGTGAGAGTCACAACCTTAGTTCTGGGATTAGAGCCAGAGGGCAGCAGCAGAATTTCCAAGAGACTAGGCAGATCCAGATCCAGAGACTGTGAGAAGAAGACAAGACAAGGTAAAACGAGGCACAAACTTGAAATGAGGACACGACGAGCACCAGGAGACCTGATTTCCACACAAGGTGAGTTAACCATCTGGCGCCAGCTGCTGGAAGCTGCTCCTCTTTTATCCAACCACTGATTGCCTCTAAATGAGGTGCACCTGGAAGCCTGCAGCACCTGTCACACACTGTAGGAGGAAAGGTGGGAAAACACACACACACAAAACTACAAATCAACACATAGCTGAAAACTACATGCCAAAGAACTTCATTTACATAACAAAGACCGCTAGCATCTCTGTTCACATTTAGCACTAGCTAATACTAACGTTAGGATACAGTCACATTTAAGTCATTATCCCATATCCTTCTAAACCTAATGAACTTAGTGCACTTTGCAGATTTATAGATATCATAGTTACAACACAAATGATGACTCACAGGCTTATGTGGACTAAGACTCCATTGAGACATCTGCATTTCAGCCAATAAATACAAAAAACTTTCCAAAGAAACTTCCTCTCGCAAATATAACTTTCACCTAAAGAGGGCATATCAGAACCATTCATCAATAACTATTGTACTATTTCAACATTACATTGATAACTATACCAACACAAAATCTGTTTATTATTAGTTTTTTTGTAATCTTGGTAACAGACAGATACACAAACAAACATGAGCAAAAACATAACCTCCTAAGCAGAAGTAACAAAGGGGTCTCCTGCTGGAGCATAGAAAAGGTTTCAACAAAGGAGTCACCTGTGACCTTGAAATCAATAGGCATCAGCCGTGACCCATAATGTATCCAGCAGCTGTCCAATTTTACATTCCTTTGTTACACTGTTGCAGTGTTAGACCACAGGATCACCTGTGACCTTGACACTTGACCTTGACATTTGACCGAATCAACACCAAAATTTAATCACTTGTTCCTTGTACCATGTTTGACATCTCTTGAAAATTTCATGTAGTTCAGTTCGTACCTTTTTGAGTAATCTTGTGCACAGACAGACAGACAAACACAAAACCTCTACCGAAAACATAAGCTCCTTGGCGGAGGTAATAAACTTCTTCGTTTTGTTATTTCAGCTGTTCCCTTTTCAGGGGTCACCAAAGCAAGTCATCCTCCTCCTATTAACTCTGTCCTCTGTGTCCTCTGTCCTCACTCCAACTTCCTCCATGTCCTCTCTAACTGCATCCATATATCTCCTCTCTGTCTTTTTCCTGGCAGCTGCATCTCTAACATCCTTCTACCAATATACCCACTGTCCCTCCTCTGCATGTCCAAACCATCTCAGTCTGGCCTCTCTATCTTTTTCTCCCAGTCGTTCAACTTGCGCTGTACCTCTGATGACCTCATTTCTAATCCTATCCATCCTTGTCGCTCCCAAGGAGAAACTCAACATCTTCAGCTCTGCCACTTCCAGTTCTGTCTCCTGTCTTTTTGTCAGTCTCACTGTCTCCACATCATACAATATAGCTGATCGCACCACTGTCTTGTAAACATTTCCTTTGACCTTTGCTGACACCCTTTTGTCACAAAACACTCCTGAAACTTTTTTCCATCCACTCCATCCTGCCTGGACTCCCATCTTCACCTCTTTACCACACTCTCTGTTAACCTGGACAGTGGACCCTAAGTCCTTAAAGTCCTGCACCTTTGTCACCTCTGCTCTTTGTAGCCTCTCTGTTCTACCTGCCTCCCTCTCATTCACACACAGGTACTCTGTCTCTGTCTTGTCTCTTGACTTTGATTCCTCATCTTTCATATGCATACCTCCACCTCTCCAAGTTGTCTTCCACCTGTTCTTACCGCAGACCATGAAGTCATCTGCAAATATCATAGTACACGGGATTCCTTCCTGACCTCATCTGTTAGTCTGTTCATCACCAGAGCAAACAAGAAGGGGCTCAGAGCCGATCCTTGATGCAGTCCTACCTCCACATTGAAGCTATCTGTCACTCCTACAGTACACCTCACCACTGTTCTGCTGTCCTCATACATGTCCTGTACTAGTCTAACATACTTCTCTGTCACTCCAGATGTCCTCATACAACACCACAGCTCCTCCCTCAGCCCCCTGTTGTATGCTTTTTCTAAATCTACAAAGACACAATGAAGTTCTTTCTGACCCTCTCTGTATTTCGCCATCAACATCCTCAAAGCAAAGATGACATCTGTGGTGCTCTTTCTTGGCATAAAACCATACTGCTGCTCACAAATAGTCACCTCTTGTCCAAGTCTAGCTTCCACAACTCTCTCTGCAACACCTGCAGAAATGCAAAAGTAAATACAGTGTAAATAACTGATCATGAATAGATCAAGGTTGAGTGACATAAACAAGTACTGCTGCTTCCTATAATAATAATAATAATAATAATAATGTAGTCATTTATTATCATTGTTATTGTCATTGTTATTATTATTAATATTGCTAGTATCATTATTAACAACAAGGGTGAAAATAAATATAGTGATGATAACAATAACGGCAACAAAAGCATTTAAAACTTGTGACGAAGGGAGATGGGTGCGCAAGTTTTGAGGGTGCGTAAGTATTCAACACAGCGGGTACTAACAAAACAATTTACTAATATCAGGTAAAACAAGCCAGTAAATATTTGCCAAATATTATACAATTGAAAACATTAACCACTGTGTTATATTCTACACCTACGACAATCTGGACGAGGACACTCTTGAGAGCCTGCAGAGCTACATTAACAAGTCCTTTCAGAGAGTCGTGATGGGAAAACCACAGAAGCCGGTGTTACACCATATTCTGTGACCCACCGTATACACGGGGATCGGGAGGTAACTCTGTGGCTTTATAGAATATAGCAGCCCTTCTACCTGGCTAACTATAATTCCAAACAAAAAGGGGTAGTTACTTTAATTAATAGAAGGGTTCAGTTTACATACAAGGATAGCATATCTGATCCAGAAGGGAGATATATAGTTATTAACATAAACATAAACAACAAAGACTGGTGTATTACTAATGTATACAGTACAAATGTGGATGACTCCAACTTTTATCACAATCTTTTTTCTGCCCTTTCAACTCACACTGACAGCACTTGTGGTGGAGGGAGATTTTAACTTCACTCTGAACACAGAGTTAGACAGGCTCAGTAGATCATCTGCACTTCGTAACCTGCAGTCAGTTAATACATTACAACAATATATGGAAGATTTTGGTCTGTGTGATGCCTGGCGCTCACGTCACCCATCAGATAAGGAGTTCACCTTCTTCTCCCATATAGACTTCTTTTTAATCAGCAACTCTGTTATGAAGGAGGTATGCAAGGCACAAATTCATTCCATTTCTTTAAGTGACCATGCTCCAGTAACTATGATGGCTAAGGAAAAAATATCAACACCCCCTGTTAAACCTTGGTGGTTTAACACATCATTACTTAAAGATGAAGATTTTACCAAGTTTTTTGTGAGAGAGTGGACTGATTTTCTGGAAATAAATGATCAACCTAATATCTCCACTGGTGTCCTCTGGGAGGCAGCAAAAGTTGTTATGCGTAGTAAAATAATTTATAATAAGTTTGTGAAGACTTACCAACATGCCTAGAGTACAGAGTTCCAGTCTGTCCCTCACTTTTTCTTCTTGGAGACGTCACAAAAGTGGAGTTGGAAACATTTCGGTGTCACACCCTTCTTGCAGTTCTGGGTATCGCATAAAAACGCAATACTTTAGAACTGAAAGAACAAAAAGAGTCTAAATATAACTTTCTTTAAAAACTTGTTATCAGATTTTGTTTCCATGGAGAGAATGTCTGTGTGTAAGAAAGAACAACAGAAGGAATTTGAATTGATTTGGTCTCCAATAAATAAATACATCACTTAGTGGCATGGGTGGTGTTGGCTTGCTGCCTTGGCATCGGGGGCTGAGGGGTAGGGGGTGGGGGGCTGGCGCCGAGGTGGTGCTGTTCCGGTATGGTGTCTCTTGGATGAACTCACATGTTAGTTTTGGCAGAAGTGTTTTACACTGGATTCCCTTCCTGAAACAACCCTCACCATTTATCTGGGCTTGGGTTCGGCAGAAGAGCTACACTGATTTGTGCTCCCTAGTGGCTGGTTTGGAGATAATAAAATACTAACTGAAATTATCACCAAATATGAGTCAATAATATCCGTCAGTCAAGAAGGAAGTGGCAGATGCTCTAAAACCACTGGAAGAAAAAGTTGCTTGGCAAAATGGAACTATTTGTGATCTTGATGTTGTGTGGCTAATGAGCATAGAGACAAGCTAACTAACATGCAAGCTAATATGGCAAAGCTCCCTGCAGCAGTAGAGATTTTGAGCAAGACCTGGAGGCACGCTCTAGGTGGATTAATATTTGACTCATGGGGCTGCAAGAAGGCTCAGAATGTCCATGACCTACAGAATTTATGGCTAAATTTTCAAAGAACTTGTTGGGCCTTGAAAAAAAATCTGGCCTGGATGGGGCCCACTGTATGTTACATGCTACAAGATCTGTGTCAGGATCTTTGTCTTTTTTGATCATATGTATTTGATTTTCTTGTAATCAAGTTTAGTTATTCCTTTTGTTTGATGTGTTTTTGTGTAGTTCTGCTTCTTGTGCCTCCTGTGTTCATTGTGCCACTATTCACTCTCCCTAAATTCAACTTTTCAGTGATTTTTCCTTGTCAGTCTGCCACTCCTATCTGCACCTGTCCCTTACTGGTAATCACTCGTTTCTACTTCCTTGTTAGCCCAGCTTTTATATTTAGTCACTTCCATCTCATCTTTGCTGGTTCATTGTTTTGTTGGTCTTACTACAGTCAGGTTCGCTCCTTATGTCTCCCTCCTCGTGTTCCCTGTGATCTGCTGTTTTGTAAGTTTTTTTTTTTGTTTGCTGCCACATCAACCTTTAGCTTTCTTTAATCAATAAATCAGTTTATCTTTTGAGTTCTTGAGTCTGTCTGCATTCTGGATTCAAACCTACTCCAGACCTGTCACTAAGGGGGACAAGAGAACAGGTGACGTGAGTTTTAAATCAGGAATGCTTTTCTAGGCCATGCTGGAGAGGCTTACCCCCTGATACAAAAGAAAAAAGGGTGTACACTTTCCCAGATTTCACAAGGACTCTGACCACATAGAGGGTTGCTTTCATCTCAGTGAGGAAAGAGCTCCATCAATGTGCTAATGCTAAATTCAGCCTCTGGTACCTGGCTACGCCTCTGCAAGTTGCTGCCTTATTATCATACAGAAGTTTCTGTGCCTGAATGATCCTAAGAGCTATAGTGTCAGCTATAGTGCCCTCAGTAGGGTCTCCTAAGGCAGATTAGTCCAAGGTAACAGGCCAGACAAAGACCCATTTACAATATTTGCATGAATGAAAGAAAACAAGGGCCTTGATGTCCCTTGCCTTGATCAAGGTTACCAGGGCCCCATCCTGGAGCTGAGCTTGGGAGTGGGTCTGGTCAGGTAGTGCCTGGTGACTGGGCTTCTACCCAAAAGTCCTGGTCAGGCTCAGCCTGAGTGAACAACATGGGTTTGCCTTCCTGTGACTCCACCACCTGCAGAACAGGCCATGCAAGTCAGATGCAATGCGCTATGGGGGGCAACCAAAGGTAGGTAGGTAGGTAGGTAGGTAGGTACATTTATTTATATAGCACTTTTCAGCACGAGGCGACTCAAAGTGCTTTACAACACAAGAACAAAATTACAGACAGAGTTACAGAACATGACAAGATAACTAAGCTAAAACATGACAATACTAACAAAGGTACAGGACAACTAAACTACTAAAACATGATATTACCAAACCAAGGCACGAAGAATCTAGCTAACAGTGAATATGATAACTAATTGTACAGTAACTAAGCTAAGTGTACAGGAAGGCTAAATAATCTAAAACATGACAATGCTAAAACTAAAACTAACAATACCGAACTATCTTAAAGTACCCCAGGCCCGCTATACAGCCGAAGTAAAACCAGACATATCAAAGCATGAGCTAAGACAGTCAAAAATAGTAGCTAAACTAAACAGATCTAAATATGACTAAATGTACAGAACTAAACTAAGTGTACAGGAAAATAAAGCTAAACTAAACAGTACCGAATTTCTAAATGGTACTAGTGGGCCACTAAAACAGCCG
>NC_051445.1:29854145-29866465 GCF_001649575.2 Kryptolebias marmoratus
GGAAATCAAATGTATTAACCAATGGAGGCCTGGATTTGGAGTCACACACAAAATTAAAGTGGAAAAACACACTACAGGCTGATCCAACTTTGATGTAATGTCCTTAAAACACGTCAAAATGAGGCTCAGTATTGTGTATGACCTCCCTATAACGCCTGGGCATGCTCCTGATGAAGTGGCGGATTGTCTCCCGAGGGATCTCCTCCCAGACCTGGACTAAAGCATCCACCAACTCCTGGACAGTTTGTGGTGCAACGTGACGTTGGTGGATGGAGCGAGAGATGATGTCCCAGATGTGCTCTATCGGATTCAGGTCTGGGGAACGAGTGGGCCAGTCCACAGCTTCAATGCCTTCATCTTGCAGGAACTGCTGAGACACTCCAGCCACATGAGGTCTAGCATTGTCCTGCATGATAAGGAACCCAGGGCCAACCGCACCAGCATATGGTCTCACAAATGATCTGAAGATCTCATCTCAGTACCTACTGGCAGTCATGCTACCTCTGGCGAGCACATGGAGGGCTGTGCGGCCGTCCAAAGAAATGCCACTCCACACCATTACTGACCCACTGCCAAACCGGTCATGCTGAAGGATGTTGCAGGCAGCAGATCGCTCTCCACTGCATCTCCAGACTCTGTCACGTCTGTCACATGTGCTCAGTGTGAACCTGCTTTCATCTGTGAAGAGCACAGGTTGCTAGTGGCAAATTTGCCAATCCTGGTGTTCTCTGGCAAAAGCAAAGCATCCTGCACGGTGTTGGGCTGTGAGCACAACCCCCATCTGTGGACGTTGGGCCCTCATACCATCCTAATGGAGTCGGTTTCTAACCGTTTGTACAGACACATGCACATTTGTGGCCTGCTGGAGGTCATTTTGCAGGGCTCTGGCAATGCTCCTCCTGTTCTTCCTTGCACAAAGGTGGAGGTAGCAGTCCTGCTGCTGGGTTGTTGCCCTCCTACGGCCTCCTCCACATTTCCTGGTGTACTGGCCTGTCTCCTGGTAGCGCGTCCAGCCTCTGGACACTACGCTGACAGACACAGCAAACCTTCTTGCCTCATCTAGAAGGCTAGGTGAAGAAGGCTATTGATGTGTCATTCTGGATGAGCTGCACTACCTGAGCCACTTGGGTGGGGTGGAGAGTCCGTCTCATGCTACCGAGTGTGAAAGCACCACCAACATTCAAAAGTGCCAGAAGCCAGAAAGCATAGGTACTGAGAAGTTGTCTGTGGTCCCCACCTGCAGAACTACTCCGTTATTGAGTGTATCTTGCTAATTGACAATAATTTCCACCTGTCGTCTATTCCAGTTGCACAACAGCACGTGAAATTGATTGCCAATCAGTGTTGCTTCTTAAGTGGACAGCTTGCTTTCACAGAAGTTTGATTCCCTTATTTTTTACTTCTGTGCTAACCACAGTTTGTCTATAAAGAATAGCATTTTTGAACATAAGGTTGTCCACAATTGCACATGGCACCAGGAACCCCTAGGTCGCAGATCAATGATAGACTTTGTTGTCATGTCTGATCTGCGGCCATGTGTTTTGGATACACAGATGAAGAGAGGAGTGAAGCTGTCAGCTGATCACTACCTAGTTGTGAGTCAGATCAGATGGTGGGGGAATTTGCTGGACAGACCTGGTAGACCCAAACGTGTAGTGAGGGTTTGTTGGGAACACTTGGCAGGAGAACTCTTCAGAAAGATCTTCAACTCCCACCTCAGCCAGAGTTTCACTCAACTGCATCTTAGTGGAGGAGACATTGAATCCAAGTAAGCCATGTTCCACGCCTCCATTGTCGAGGCGGCTGCCCTGCACTGTGGCTGCAAGGATATTGGTGCTTCTCGTGGTGGCCATCCTTGAACTTGGTGGTGGACACCCTAGGTGAAGAATGCTATCAAGCTAAAGAAGAGGTTTGATTCAATTCAATTTAGTTTATTTATGTTGCACCAACTTACAACAAAAGTCATCTCAGGCCAGTGTACAAAAACATTCACATACATTATAAAATGCCAAGTAATAAAAGTTAGAGTCAGCAGATTGCATTAAATCTTCCAGTCTCCATCCGTAGCACCACATTGACAAGTGGAAACGAACAACTCCCTTTAAACAGGAAGAAACCTCCATCAGAACCAGGGACAGGATGGGCAGCCATCTGCCTCAACAGGTCAGGGTTTGAGAGGACAGGAAACAAATACAGACAAAGACAAAAGGATTGGTCCAGGTTTAGTTTATATGGGAAGAAAGACAAAGATATACAAATGTTAATGATAGAAATAATTACAAACATGGAGAGTAGAGCAAGTAAAGACAGCAGCAGAGTGAGGAAATGTGGTCAGTTTGTCCTCTAGCAGTCTAAGCCTAAGGTAGCAGAAATAAGGGATAGCTTAGGAAGCAAAGCCAACCCTAACTATAGGATTTATAAAAAACAAAAGTCTTAAGCCTAGTCTTAAAAGTAGACAGAGGGTCAGCCTCACTGGAAGTTAGTCTCACAAGAGAGAAGCCTGATAACTGAAAGCTCTGCCTCCCATTCTGCTTTTAGAAAATCTAGAAACCAAAAGTAAATTTTATGTTTGAGAGTGAAGTGCTCTGTTAGGAAAATATAGAACAATAAGATTCTTAATATAAGATGGAGCTTGGAGGTTGAGAGCTATGTATGTTAGAAGTAAGATTTTAAATTCTATTCTGAATTTGACAGGGAGCCAATGGAGAGAAGCTAACTACTGGAGAAATATGATCTCTCCTCCTAACTCTCATCAGAACTCTGGCAGCAGCATTTTGCATCAACTGAAGACTCAGGACACCCAGATCATAGAAAATTACAATAGTCCAGCCTAGACATGATCATAGTGTGGTGGCACATGTGTCGCAGAAAATGTACAATTGAAATATGTTGCAAAAGCCCTACTTTAAAATGACCTTTAAGGCACACAAACCCGTTACAGATAAGGCTAGAGACGATTTCCTGCAGTTTAACAATATTTATTTGCTGCATCTGTTATTTCTGTACAAAAATATGTAAATTAAGTTAAAACCACAATCACTCTCACACACTGTGAAGTAGTGCAGTTGAACAGTCAAAAACAGGTGACCTAAAGTAGACTCTTCAGCCAGTTTTAACTTCTTTGCCTCTCATTTATTGTTTTACATCTTATGGTTTTACATTTGACCCGACCTCCTCCTCACTCATTTCACTCTGATTTTATAACAAATTAACACCACAGCTGGAGGTAATTAGATCCAACCATCATATGACAGGTCAAAGCAATAAAATTCAGAACAAAAAAACCTGAAATGCAATTATTCCAATTTCCAAACTCTGCTATTTAACAAAATAGTCTGCAAACTAAAAATAAATAAATAATACAGAACTACTCAAAAAATTACCTAAAGAAACAAACAAAATACAAAGATAAGAAATCCCTCCACATGGTATGCCCCGATGTCCTCCAAGACCTCCCATACCCATTGAAGAAAGTGATGAGAGCCAGCCCCTCCCACACACCTACTTGGGCTGCAGTCAACCTAGGGACAAACAATGGTGCGTCTAAAAACTTAAAACTAAAGAAACATGTATCTAAGGTGATAAAGGAGTTACCTTTAAACAAAACATAGTAAATGATAACTGTAACATAATGCTGTCACCCAAACCCGGGATAAAATGAAGCACAATTACCAAAAACAATATTTAATTCGAACAGTTCGGCGGCTCAACTCTGTGACTGCAGGGAGAACAGGGTAGGAACAAAAAAGCATAAAATAAGAACATAGTGCACCACAAACCAGAAGGACCACCGCCTGAAGAATCCACCACCAACAGCAAGAGCTGGCTATGGCCCTGTCACAAACACAAAAGAAAGTAGAAAACTTACAAAACATTCAATTTACATACAAACAAATAAACCCAAATCAAAAAAATTAAAAACAGCTCAGTCCAGACTAAGACAGGTGGCCCAACAGCAGTAGGCTTAGTGTGTTCAATAATGCTCCGTCCTGAAGACGAGGTGAACCAACAGGGCCGCAGAAGATGCTTGTTATTTACATAACTGATTTGTTGGGTTTCATGGATAAAAATAACTGAGTATCATCAGCATAACTATTAAAATTCAAACCATACTGTCCAATAACTTTACCTAATAGAAGCAGATATAAAAAGTATTGGTCTAAACCTTAAGGAACTCTATGACTAACTTTGGTATATGAAGAATCCCAATAACATGTTCAAGCCTCTGTAATAGAATATTGTGATCAAATGTAGCACTGAGATCCAACAGGACAAGTATGGACACAAATCCTCTATCTGAGGCCATGAGAATATCATTAGTAACTTTCACTAGTGCTGTTTCTGTGCTATGAGCTCTAAACCCTGACTGAAACTCCTTAAACAGATTATTTCTGTTCGATATTCACTCAATTTATTTGCAAGTATTTTCTCAAGAACTTTTGAAATGAATGTGATATTGGATGTAGGTCTATAATTTGCCAGACTTCCTGAATTAAGATCAGGTTTCTTAAGTAAAGGTTTAATTACAGCAACAATAAAGCTCTGTGGTACACAACCGCGATCCAAAATGGGAATATTAATTAGGAGAAATACCTCTTTGAACAGTCTAGTTGGGATGGGATCCAGCTGACATGTTGATGGTTTGCATGAAGCTATTATCTTTGATCATTCATAGAGGACAAAAATATCACTACTTAGAGTTATAGGGATATATGGTTCAACAGAGATAGGACTCTTCATTAGTCGAGCTACAGTACTAAACAGAAACATGTTCTTGTTCTCTTCTATTAAAAATGAATGATATACAGTTTTAGCTTTACAAAGGGCTTTCTTGTATGTTAGCAGGCTATCTCTCCAAGTTAAATATAATTCTTCCATGTTAGTGGAGAACCATTTTCTTTCCATCTTTGTATTTTAAAGTACATAATTCTGAATTAAACCAAGTAGCCAGCTTCCTCTGACTCATCTCCTTCTTTAGCAGAGGTGCAGTTTTATCAAGTGATGTTTGCATTGAAGTTGTAACTTTATAAACAAGATCATCCCAATTGCTGAATTTGAATAGAGTCTGTGTTTATTTTTATGGTTTATTTTTCTTGAGCTTATTTTTGGTTCATTTAATTTGGGCCGTGTTCTAGCTGACATTGTTTCAATGGGGGTTTAGGTTGGTAACAGAGGAGAAGCAGCAGAGAGGTGTGTACGACTACAACTCTGCTTCCTAAACTGGAAATATTTGTATGTTCCTAAACATACAAATATTTTACCTCCATAATTGTTTTTTCATCATAAATTACATAGATGTGACATAATTATGTTAATAGTGACTTAAAACAAAGTTAATGATTAAAAAACATAGCAATAGTTTAAAACATAGGCGATGTAAAGCTCTCACCGAATGTGGGAGAAGTTCGGCCTTGGTAGAGACTCTTGATCAGCTCCAAGAAAATTTTGGCAAACTATCTGGCGGCTAAAATGGGGAAAGGACCACTTTATCAACACTGTGTATCCTGGAGGTGGAATGCTGTTGACCTCAACCTGTTATGTCATTGAGCATTGGAAGGAATACTTCAACGACCTTCTCAATCCCACCAACACATCTTCCATAGACAAAATTGACTCCGGGGACTTTGGGGTAGGTCCGCCCATAACCAGGGCTGAGGTCGCTGAGATAGTTAATAAGCTCTGCAGAACTCAGGGTAGATGAGATCTACCCTGAGTTCCTCAAAGCTCTGTATGTTGCTGGGCTGTCTTGGTTGACACACCTTTGCAACCAACCAAGGAGGCAACTCTGCCCACACAATCACCCCACTTCAGGATTTTGACACAAAAACTCTAAAAAGAAGTGATTAACATTTTAAATGAGAGAAATGGACCACTGAAGTGTTTTATGATAGTGTTTAACTAAAAGAAAAAATGAAAATAAAAACTCATTATTTTTACATTTTATTTTATTTCACCTCTAACTTCAAAGAAATCATTCAACTCATCATTTAATCTGTTTATACTGTTAAAGGAAATTTTCTAACCAAATAAAAACTTCAACTCATGACTCCTCCTTGTAGATGGATTCTGTCAGTGGGTGACCTGCAGTTAGTATCTGAGAACACAACTGGCCGACAAATATTCAGTTTATCTGTGCTTGTGTGAACTCTCTGGATATTTACTGTACATTCTGTCATGACACATCATGTGTAAGAGGAAGAGTAGAACATCTTAAACTGTGCTGTACATTGATGCTTGAAAAGAGAAGCTTGTAAATTTATGACTGAATCTTAGGGCCACTCAGAAAACAAAATTAGTCTTAAATTTCAGATTTCTAGAAGAAATGTCAAAATTAAACTGGAAATATTTTCAGAAAAAATTTGCAATGCTGAGAAAAAAAAAAATCTTTCAGGACTTAAGACAGAGGGAGTGAACCATGCTGTGCTCCTGAATCCAACTGGGTTTGTTGCTTTTCTTTTATCATTGCATCTGAGGCTTATGGCTGCAATTTTACTTGCTTAACTACAAAAAAACAAGCAGTATTTTAAATGAACCAGTCCGATGTGTGGTATATTACTCCCACTGCAACAGCTCACAGAGTTTGTTTTAATCTTTCACAATAAGAGTCTTTAACACATACACTAAGTGTTGACTTCTAAGTGCTTTCAAAATTCCTGCTGATCTCGGCATAAGTATTTGTTTTACTGAATAACAATAATGTAAGATAATTTTGTAAGATTCAGATGCTTAGAGACAGTTTTTTGAACTAGCCCTCAGTGTATGTGTTTAAGTCTGGTTCAACTAAAATATTGCATGTTACTTTGTAATTCATCCAGTAGAAGTGCCCCATAATCCCCACATACAACAAAACTAAATAAAAGAAATACAGTCAGGTTCAGAATTACATCAAGGTTCACTTCCTCTAGTTGAAGTCTTAAAGGATGACTTTTCTGAGCATTGCAACTTTTTTCTTTAAATATTTCAATTCTTTTTCAAAAGAAAATATTTCTTTGATGTCAAAACTAGGAAACAAAACAAAAAACAAAATCTTCCTCCTTTTCCTTTCTTCTGATTGGCCCTAATCCTCTGTTGTACAGATTAAACTTCATAAAATTCATAAACTTCATCCTGAACATGAGTTTCAGATCTTTCTGTGTGTGAGCTCTTCTGCTGCTGGAGGAGGACACACGGTTCTCTCTGTCCCTGGTCTTCAGCTGAGGGACAGCTCAGTCACAGAATCCACCACCTTGGTGTTGACCTGCGCTGCAATGTTGGTAGGTGTTACATTCAGGTGGATGTCGTACTGTTGGTCCAGACCCAGGTAGCTGTCACTCATGACATACAGAGTGTAGATGCACCTGCGGGCAGACAGTTTGCTGGTTATGCATGTTTAAACTGGGCTAATGCTCACTGTGTGCTGAAAAAGGCCAATAACTGGAGCTGAAATTATAGAATGGAAGTTTATAAAGTAATGAAGACACAACTGTCTGCAATGAAAACACTCTATTTGAATCAAAGACTGAAATGTCTCATTATGTGAGCAAACACTGAAAACACAGCAGGAAGAATTGAACTACAGTCGTGGAAAAACAAATCCAAGTCTAAGGTTTTACATATCAGGACCTAATAAAAATGATCTGGTCTTTACCAGGTTCTAAAATGATCCAAATCTAACCTAACATCTACAAAAGCCTACAACAGACTCCACCACGTTGTTTTTCTTAAACAAAAACAAAAAGGAAAAGCTGCAAGTGAAAACTGCATCCAGCCTGGCTGCTTCCACATGATTTCAGAGGTTCAACATCAGCCAGGACAGAAGCTGCTGATCGAATGTATTAATGAACTGATTATCATCAGTATGAAAACATTTTTACAGGGTTCCTCCTACCCAGTCCTAAAAACTGTGGACAAGTCGCTGTGTTGGCAACCTGTACATTACAGAATCAATATCAAAATTTATTTGTTGGTTTTTAGGTCTGATTATGTTCTTAGTCTTGTATTTACTTGTTTATCAAACCTGCTTTTACCTCATGAGCCCTCCAGATCCCTTAGGTCCTCCTTTCCTGATTTTCATCTGGCTGATTAGCATATCTAATCAAAAATACTCCTGCTAATGTCCATCAGACTGATACTTTAAGCAGCCTTGGCACCATTAGCATATAACAGTCTATGCTCTGCACATTTGCATTTATGTACTCAGACCAATGCTTTTCAGTTGAGACAACAGTGACAAACTGCACAGATGGAGTCAGGCTAAGGTGTTCAGGTAGGTGGATTTCAAGAAAGGCTTCTTTTACAAATTTGAAAACAGATACAAAAAACTGGCACTTGTTTGGCTAGCTATTAGCCTAGCCTTGATGAAGACTTCTGCCTCTTTCTCCAAACTCTGTGCTCTTTGACTGATGTCACAGCTGATGTGGTAATAAATCTTGATAAACATTGGACAGAACATCACTTGACATAACTTAAAGTTGACTGGACTGTCCCTTTAGGAGAGCTATGCAGAAACCAATGTCTGCAGATCTCAATGAACTGAAGCAACATTAGAAAGAAGTTTGGACCAAAATTTCTTCACAACCATGCGAGAGACTGAAAGACTGATAAAGTCCTACAGAAAACCAATTCTGAAATTTCTTGCTTCCAAAGGAGGTTGTACAAGCTGCTGGGTCAGAAACTGGAGGCAGTTTTAAACATTTTGGCTTTGTTTTTGTTACTAAACAGCACATCATAATGTGTCATGTGTTGTTGTTTAGTTGAGGTCCTATTTACCTCATTTTAAAACCTAGAGTGAACAAGCTAAGTTTTTATTTTGTCCTGAAATGTAAAACGTTATAACTGAGACATGTAGTTAGTTTTTAAACCATAGTGAGGTTAATTTTGTTTTAGTATTATGAACAGCAACAAGGCTGTTGCTTTGTGTACTGGTACTGTAAAAAGGAAACTGAATTAAATTAAAACACTGTTTTAACACTTGATCAAGAACTGAATTAGGATAAATGGAACATCAAAGACAGCACTACAATAAATGCACTATTTCCTCTAGTTTGAGCTTTATCTAATATAAATTAGAAGCTACTTTCAAACTACTATAGATAACTAGTATTTTTTTTTTAAACCTGCTGCCAAACACAAAACTATCACCCCTGTGACCTCAAATTCGCTTTAACCGCTGACATCCCCAACTTAAAGATGTTTGTTTAAAATGTTGCTATTATCTATTGAAATCAACTCTGTTAGAAAATTATCTCATAAAGATTTTAAGGAAACTTTCAGAACGTAATTATTGGGATGACATCGACAACTCATTAACTTTTGGAGTCAACCCAATTCAAGACAGCTGCCACAGCTATGCAACCTTAGCATACTCAAAAACTGCTCTAACTCAGTGAATTTTCCAGATATTGGCCAAAAATCTGGTGTTTTAGTAACTCAAAGTCATTCCCAACTCATATTCCAACCGCTAACTGATCATGTTAGATATCACAGGAGATTGTGCATAATAATAGTTTCAAGGTTTGACCAAAACAGATCTGTTGTTTCTTTTAAGATGATCTTAGTCTAAAACTGGCATGAAAGATGGCGAGCAATAGAAAGGCTAGGCCTTAAATTTAATAAATAAATTGTTCTAATTTCCTGTGGGCTGCAGGTAAACAGGGTCAGAAAGCTCAGAGTGAAAGATGTAAATGTTTTTTTCCTTCAGTGGAACTGGACCACTTTGCTCAAAGCTAGAGTAGTTGTTTACTTTCCAGTCCTCTCCGGTGTGTAGAAGGCCACGGACGCAGCTGTGTGACTGCGCACATATCCAACCCGTTTGACAGCCAGCAGCTCCCTGCGATCCAGCTCCCCAAGGACCAGAAACCAGCCCTCATCCTTCACTTTAGGGAACCTGGGAGCCTGGGCCTTACTGTCCTGCTTTCTCTGAAACAGCACACACACACACATGGCTCACATGTAAAGTTTACACTTTTCACATGGGTTAATCTTTTTCAGACTCTTAAAGAGATAGTTCAGCCATTTTGAAGTGGGGTTCTCTGGAAAAGTTGTAGATAGCTATTTGACTAACCTCATTTTGAGGAAACACAGTTTATTTATGACATGATTGATGAACTAACATCTATTCTGAATTCAGGCAAGACCAAAATTTTAAACAACCAAATCTCTAAAAATTTTTCAAAGCTTGTTTATAAACCTTTACACTTTCTAAAAGCATGATTATTTACATTTAATTCTATTCAGCAGCTAGTTGTAGCACTTCCAGTGTAGCCTGGAGCACTTCTTCTTGTGCAGCCTGGAGTTCTTCCAGCATGAAAGTCATATTTTTTCTGCTGGAAGAACTATGTAATGCAGAACTGATGGCGTGATAAAGGTTTAATTAATAGTGTGAAAGCAAAAAATGTCGAAGATTGGAGATGTTTTAAGCCGACTGATTTGGTAGTGGGTTCGTTCCAACTAGCCATGATGGGCTCCTCAATACAGTCTGAGTGGACTCAATTCTAATGGTTCCAAATTTTAACACCACCATCAGTTTCTCAGTACAATGTTATTTTACTAGAAGTACTATAATATTCCTGCAGAAGTGCTCCAAGCTGCACTGGAAGTGTTACAGCTAACTGCCGCTGCTATTTGCAGCAGCTGCATTAAAAACAACTAACAAACAAAAAAACAACAACACGACAAATCAATCTGTACAATTAAACAATAACTAAACTTACTGTACTAAAATAACAAAAGTGTATAGGCTCAAATATTTTTTCTCAAAAGAATTATGTGCATAAACAACATCATGTAAACTTTGCTGTCTTTGTTGGTTGAGAACAACACACTCCACAAAGATAGTGTTTATTCATTTTTCTTCTCAGCTTTCTGTTACTGGCAAACACTGACCCTCTGCTGGCCCACGTTGACCCGTTGCAGTGACACCTGCAGCACATACTCCTGGTCAGCGTGGACATCCAACCAGCTGCTGTCTTCTCTCAGGTTAGTTCCTGCTGCAGGGAGGGGGCGCTGCATCTGCTCCTGGCTCTGCTCCCACCAGCCCTTCACACTTAGATGGACCTCGAGAACAGGGAGGTGGCTCAGGAAGGACCAGGCCTAGAAGGGGAGGAGCAAGGGGATGAAGAGAGAGTGATATTGGTTTAGAGAGAAATTATGATGAAGACTGACTGACACCAAAATGCCATAACATTTTGACCACTGACAGGTGAAGTGAAAAACCAATCTGTTGTACAAAAACACCTGGCAACATTTAAACATTCTGTCCTTGGGGTTGATGGGTTGGAGGCAGAAAAATGAAGAACCTAAAGCCTGTATTTCACCATGCTGCCCCAGTTTGTGGAGGTAGTTTGTGAAATGTTTGCAGGTGTTCTCGATCTCCTTGTGAATTTCAGGGACACACATTTCTACCACATGGACTTTGAACATGTTAAAAAAATTGGCACAACAAAGTCTCTATCAAAACAGTCACAGAGTCATGGGTGTTCTGAACCCTTTTCAATTTAGTTTTTGTAATTTTAAAACACTAGAGCTAGATTTTTTTTGTAAATTGCTGCTTGTTTATTGATTTTTTGTATTTATTTATTATTTAGCTATAAGATGGAAACATAAATATGTGCAAAATATAATGTGCATAAAAAACCCTCAGAACTTCCCTTCAAAACACATTAACAAAAAGAACCTGTGAAACCTATGAATCTGAAACTGTCAGGGTGTGGTGAGTTGGGACCCAAGGATGCAGACTGAACACTGGAAGAATATGGAGTTAGATTTGTTTCACAATTATTCAATCAAAAAAAAAAATCATGTCAAACAAAAAAACATCTTAAAACTTTTTAATCATAAAAATATTTTTTTACAAAACAAAAATTTATTTAAAGATTTTTTTTTTTTGATTGAAGTCACTAATTTTTTGATTGAAACTCTTTTTTTGGTTGAGTCTATTTTTTTTTGGTTGAACTCGTTTTCTTGCTTATACAACTTTATTTGCTTTGGAGAAGCTTACATGAACATTCTGGGCGGGGATTAAGGACGAGCGATGTAAGACGTCTCCCTATTGGTTAACGCTGACTGAAGCGACAGACCCTGAGTACGGAAGCGCATTGCTATCACGCAGGGAAAAAAAATTTGAACGCTATGACGTTAAAACATGATACGTATCTTGTTAAAACGTGATAATTATCCTTTTAAAACGTGAGACGTATCTTGTTAAAACGTGATAATTTTATGTCCAGGAAGTGGCGGTATTATGCTAGGCTAGTACAGTGGCTAACAGGAATTGGTCAGGTTTCCCTTCATGTTTGGTCTACACGGATACGGATGCTGCTTTGCACTGTGGTTAAAACCAT